>NW_004524927.1:619388-685149 GCF_000260255.1 Octodon degus
TTTCTTTCTTTCTTTCTTTCTTTCTTTCTTTCTTTCTTTCTTTCTTTCTTTCTTTCCCTTCTGTAGGTTTTTGAGACTGGGACTCTCTATGTAGTTTAGGGGAGCTTCACAGTTATTATGTACCCCAGGCTAACTTTGAAGTCCTGCCTCAGCCTTCCAAGCGCTGGGGTTACAGGTGTGCACCACCATTCTGCTCTGGATGGGGCCTACCTGTTAGTAGAAGGTTTCCATGAAAAGCACATAACGTGTGTGCAAGATGCCCTTCGCCAGATCTAAGGTGCAGTGGGTTTCAGTGCCCTTGCCCTCAGGCTGCCTGCGCCGGCCTTCACAGTCCTTTGCCTCCCTTTTGCTCACTTCCAACCCTGAACAGGTGACATTGAGCAGCGCCAGCCTGTGGGGGTGGTGGTGAGGCTGGGCCTACACACCTGAAGGAGAGGCTCTGCTGCTCCAGGGCCTGCAGTCAGCTCCCTGCCCACCTTCCTCCCTGGCTGCACCCATGCTTAATCCTCGCAGGAGTGGGAGGTGCCACTGGCCGACAGCTTAACTGGCTGGCACCGCGGGAGACTCCTGGAGCCCCCTCCTCACTGGCTGCAACACAGCCGGGAGGTTCCTCTGTGCTGCTTCTGTGAAGGGTAGGGGATGGGGAGGGGGCTGCAGCAGCTTTGGGGCTGGCACTTTCTTGTTCTATTTTCATTTTCTCCTTCCTCATTTCCCCACAAAGGGGCCTGTTTCTTAAACACAGTGGTAAAAGCAGAACTGCAGGACGCTTTTTTCTCCCCCAGGAATGCCCTGGATCTGGGCTGGCGCTCCCGCTCCCGGTGAGGCATCCTGGCCTGGTGCCCAGCTTAGATGCCTTGGGCAGTTTTGGGCAAACTGTTGCTAAGCTGCCCCCTCCCCCGAAATCAGTTCATTAATTCTGAAAACCTGGGTAAGGGCCTCTTCAAGGCGGCGCTTGTGCAAATATATTCAAATGATCATCCAAATGATTTAACATGCAGAGGGTCAGACGTCCCAGAGTAAATCCCGTTTTTAATGTGCTTGTCTGAGTGACTTCATTAGGTTTCAGTGTTAAAGAGAGTGTATACCAATGCATAACTTATACAAATGTATGCAAATGAGGTGCCTGGAGGACCCACAGTGAAATTCCTCGGAGGTTCCCCTGAATTCCACCAGGGTGTTGATCAGCTGTGATTGTCACAAAGAACCTCAGCACACAGCGGGGACTTGGTGTTACAAGGGTACAGTGGAGGTGGGGGCAGCAGCGGCACCCAGAAAGCTCCTGCCGTTCTGGGGAGCGGGTCTGGCTCCAGGCTGGGCTGCCTGCTCCTTCGCGTCCCCCCACAGAGCTGGGTTTGCAGCAGTCTGCCTGGTGCTCATGAATACAAATCAGCTCTCAACTTTTGAACCCCTTTTGGTAGGAAAAGGAAAAAAAAATCACAAAAAGAAGGCAATTGCATACCCGTAGAGAGATAGGTTTAATTTCTTCACAGGGAGAGAGGCTGGGAGAGGAGCCAGGCAAAGCCACCAGGTGCTGGGGTTGCTCAGGGTGATGCTCCACCGGCGGTCTCACTTTGGTGGCTGGTACTCAGGACACATGCATGCTGGACAAGCGAGGACAGGAGCCTCCTGCATGTCCCCTCTATGAAGCAAGCAATCTGATCTTATGGGGTTTCTCAGCCTTTAATCATCATATTGCAAATAGCTTGGAGTAGTGCATAGATTCAGGACTCGAGCTCTGGGGAGAGGGCTGCCCTTCCTTGTCCAGCCTCTACCCAGGTATGTGGGATTCTGTATACCGTGGATCTGGGTGCTGATGGTGGAGTACATGGGTATGAGTCGTATGGGACCTAACTACACCTCCAGTCCTTTCTGCCACCCAAGAAAACTATGTCCATGGGTGAAGACCCTTTGGCAGGAGCCTCATGGCCACAGCAAAGGCTTGAGGAGGAAAGTGACAATGGCCAAACCTGGAACAACGAGTTGTGGGCTGTATGCCACCTGTTCCTACATCAGGGTCCCTGGGCCACTTCGCTGCCCAATAGCCAGACACGGCTGCTCACCAGCAGAGCCTGAGGTTCTCTTGATCCTGGGTGCTGCCTTCCTGGCCTGGCCATCCTGTGCCTTGGGTTTGAGCCAGCTGTGTCTCCAGACACATGTGTGTTACCAGCAATGTGCTGTATCCAGCGTGCCATCCATCCTGCAGGTCTGCCTTTGTCACACATGTTCTATTGCTGGAAGCCTTCGGTGTCCTTATTCTACTCTAAGGCTTGGGGATTCCCCCAGGAAGCCTCTTCCTGACCCCGCTGCTGCTCTTATCTGGAGCTGCCCCCACATTGCCCATGCCTGGGACAACGTAGGAGCAAGAGATTGTTCTTATTCTAATTTCTATGCCAAGTATATCTCTGTGGGGTGCACAGAGAGGATGCTAGTAAGACTTACAGTTGCTCTTCTTATCCATGATTTTGGTTTCTTGGGTTTCACTTACCCAGTGTCAACCACAATCCAAAAATATTAAATGGAAAAGTCCAGAAATAAATTATCCCTGTGTTTTTCATTGCATGTTGCCCTGAGTGGCAGGATGACATCCTGAGCCCTTCCTCTCTGCCTTTCCTTTGTCTGTGAGTCCACCTGGTATATGCTACCCACTCACTAGTCACTCCGCAGCTGCCCTGGTGATCAGCCTGCCTGCTGGGTGGTCACACTTGTGTTCAGAAAGTCCTTGCTGTACCATACAGTGGCTCAACGCTTAGGAGGAAGAATGCTGGCAATCCTGATCTGCCACGGAGAACCTCCAGATGCTTCCTTTAGCTGGAAAGGTGAAATTGCTCAACTTAGCTAGGAAAGGAAAACCAATCCTATGCTGAAATTGCTAAGATTTATAATAGATTATTACTAATCTCTTATTGTGCATACTTTGTATAGGTTGATTTGCTTTTTATTTTTTCAGCGCTGGGAATTGAACTGAGGGCCTTCTGACTGAGCTACCACTCTAGTGCATTTTATTTTACTTTATTTTTTGGTCTTTAACTTTCAGTCCTCCTGCCTCTGTTTCCTAGAATGTGGGTGTGGGATGACAGGTGCCCTGTTCTTTACTTTATCATCGGTATGTGTGGATGGATGAATGCATGTGTAGGATGCAGCAGGGTATGTAGGACTTTTGGTTTTGGGAAGCACTTGGGATCTTGGGATGTGTCTCCCTGGGATGGCGAGAGAGCTGTACTTAACTTCTAAGGGCTTTCAGATGTTGCTTCAACTCCACCACTCCCCTGCTATGGGTTTGTTCTGTTTCTTATTGCCAAATGGCTGCACAGGGCCTCACACATGGCAATGGTTTGCCTGGAGGTGGAACCGAGATCTCCTCTTCCCTGCAGCGCTCACTGACTAGGCAGCATCAGTGTGTTGGGCACTGTGATGGCCTGGCAAAACAGGGCCAACTGACACCAGGCCGCCTGTCTTGTAGCTGCTTGGCTGGCAGTTAAGGACATGCAGTGTTGAAAAACATCTGTGCCCACATCTTAAATGACAGTGAGGCCTGCTGTCCCTGAGTCATGAGCTGAGAGGGAGGCGGGCACCGTGGGAACTATGATGGCTGGAAACATTGGGAGCAGAGGCCCTGAGGCCTGAGCAGAGCCACCTACTCCTGAGCCGCTGTTGAAGGTCAAGGGCAGTGAGGCGAGCTGGGGCATCTGCCCTGAGGTGTCCTGTGCAGGGCTTAGAGAAGGTTGGGTTGGCTCAGTTACCTCTGGAGGAGGCTGTGAAGACTTGGGCTCAGGAAGGTATTGACCACGGGAATTGCCTCAGGTGGTGACATCAGGCATGAGTCAAGAGACACCATCCTCTGACATTCATGTGTGTTGTGTTGAGGCCCTGGGCATCCTCAGGATAGCATGGCAAGAGGAGGGGCCTGGGTGGGCCAGGCACACCAGGTTGGAAGTGTACAGTGGGAGGCAAGGGCTGGAGGGGCATCTGGTGGGAGGCCAGGAACCCAGGAATCTCAGAGCCTTCCACAGCATCCCAAGAAGGGGGCAGAAGAGGATGGCTCTAGGTGAACCTGGGCACATGCAGCCCAGTCCTCCAAGTGTGAGCAAGGCCTGTTGGGAACATGAGCCCCAAATCCAACCAGTCCTCATGTCCCAAGCCTTCCACAACACTGAGCAAGATCCATTCATGGGATCAGTGTCATTTCCCAGCAATAGCATCTCCTTGGTGGCACCAATGAGCTCATGAAAGGTCATTTTGTTTCTGGATGCTGCTGACAAACCCAAATCTTTTTGTAGAAATCTGGGGTTTAGGTCTTACAGAGGACTCAGTGCAAGTGGGTGGAGACAACTGCAGGGTTTGCAAGCCCGTAACCTGGTTCTACCCATGACCTCTGGCTCACTATGGACCGTGGGCAGTGCCTGGCCCAGACATCCCCGGAGGTAAGCCACATCCTCCCTGGTGGCTATTATACAATACCCTCATCTGGAGCTGCAGAGAAATAAGCATGTTTAAATAAAATATTTGTTACAGTAAAAATCACATTGTCACAACCCCACCTCAAAATCCTCCTCCGGCTTTGAGCTGCTCATCCCATCATCCTTGCCACTTTCCATAACAACTCTGGAGTCCTCTGTCCTGAGGGTCTTCAGCTGTGCTGACCTGGGTGTCTTGATGACCTGAATGATCCAAAATTCTCCCTTATCGTGCTCACTGTGACTTTGGGTAAGGGCCAAAAGCTGCACACGCCAAACCTGGGGAATAAGAGGGATGAAGACATAGCGTCACGTTTTCATGAGCCACCTTTCCATTGGATGGCGCGGGGCAGCAGGCAGCCAGCGTGGTGTTGATTGCACCTTATCAAGAGGTGACATTACACTGGGTTTCCCACTTCCTGCAGTTGAGGAAAGGCCTGCTCCCACCCCAAGTGTGTGGAAAGTTATGGGCCTGCCCAAGGATTTGTTGGGAGAAGTGGTGCAGAGGGACAGCTCGTAACAAACCGATGCAAACAGAGTGGCTTCCACTCAGGAGAGGGCAGGTCCTCCAGGAAACTGGTTCCACCAGGCGGTTGAGGGCCGAAACTTAAGTCTATAATTTCTGTTCTTACCTTTGCACAAGTACAAGGGCTGTGCTTTCCAGAAAGGTTGTAAGAGCAAGGATCTTCCAAAAGAATTCATCAGAAAGAGATTGAGAAAATTTATCTGTGTACAAACATCTTAACATTGACAAGAACCGACCAAAATAGAACTTTTTTATTTTCATGGCATTTCTTCTTCATCGATCTGGGTGAACATTTTGTGGCCATCTCTTAAGCATTTGCATTTCTTTTTTTAATAAAGGGCAACTTTCAACAGCTGGTAGTGAGGAGAAATATAATTTATGGGCCATGGTTGTTTCAGGAAGGTTGTAGGTGAGTGAGGCCCGAGTAACATGCTCCCGCCTACTGTGTGCCAGCTGCTGAGTTGGAGCACTTTCTGATCCATGAACCAGATGAGCCCACACCTTCCTGGGTGATACTGTAGAGATACAGTGGCCCCTGGGGACCTCCAGCAATCAATGGGACCCCATTGCTTCCAAAGCAGGTGATGGATGAGCTATGGGGCTTAACCTGCATGCGGCACAAGTGGAGAAAAGCATTTGACAGTGACTGTGAGCAGAGCGGGAGCCACTCCAGGTACACTTATTAGGACAGAATTAATGCAGGGAATGGGCCATGTGTAGACCTGAAGCTGGTCATAGGGTGGGTGGAGCCAGAGGACCACTCCTTGCTCTTAGCATGACCAGCTGCATGAGAGCTCATGGCTTAATGTTTAGGGGATACTTTAATTCCAATGTCTGCTGATACAGATCCCTGAGTGGGTGCTTCTTATGGAGGTGGCTGGAAAATTCTAGAAAAGCCCTGGTGATATTGTTACATGCCCACAATGCCTGTTAGGGAAAATATTGCATTTCCAGTTTTGCCTTCTAATTTCAATGGGCAGGGCCCTCCATGGGTCTGGTGGTCTAGGAGTCTGGTGAGTCCACATGCAATACTCAGCACAGGATCTGTGATTTGGGGAGCTGCAGAAGAAGCTATTGTGCTCAGGGAGAGGCATCTGAAGACAATGAAGTCCCTCAGCTGTCCCGGGAGCTTCCCAGAAGTGGGGTGTTTGATGTACAGGAAGTTTAGAAGGTGGCCAGGGTCCAGACCCAGGCATAGCAGCTGTGTAACAGACACAGGGAGAAACGCAGAGGTGGCCCCAGCATTGGTGGGAGACAGCCTGAAGCAGATTAGAGGAGCTTGGAACGGGGAGCCCTGATAGAGCTGATGGGGACCAGGGTGCAGGCACTGGAGACCGGAGGGACAGGTTCCATGGGCACTGGGTTGAGCTTCCAGGACTCCTGATCAAAGTGATAGCAGGTGCGGGGCCATTAACGCAGAGCAGGAATGGAAAGGAGCAGGTTCTATGGGAGTTGGTCACTTGTGCCAGGGACTTATGGAGCTCTAGTGTCCATAGGTGCAGAGGGGACCTGGGAAATGGATGTTGGAGTTGAGGGCTCAGGGCAGTGACAGATTTCAGCCACAGAATAGGGTAATGCACCCCGGGCAGAGCAGCTCTGCCAGGAGGGCACAGGAGGACAGCATGTTCTGAGCTCATGTGGGGGCCTAGGGGAGGTGGGTGAGGGCCCTTAACCTAGGACCCGGCTGAGCAGAGACTGATGCCCTTGTTCCAGGCATGCATGGTCACCACCAGCACCTTCTAATGACACGCTGCTGGCAAAGCCTTAGCAATCACTGTCCCCGATTGCTAATGTCTCTCTTTCATTCCCCGCCCCAGCCCCTCCATCCCTGTCTCTTTCTCCCACCCTCTCTTTTTTGGGATCACATCCAAGGTCTTAACGCTAAGCTACAACCCCCATTCCTTTATTATTTTAATTTTTTTATTTTGAGACAGGGTCTTGCTAAGTCATCAAGTTGCCTGGGCTGGGCTTGAATTTTGGATCTTCCTGCTTCAGCCTCCCAGGTGTTAGGGTTGTAGGCATGCTCCACCATGCCAGGCTAGATTTCGTGTCTCTTACAGATGGAGACTTGAAGCTGAGAAACGTTAGGCCAGGCGGCCAGGGAGCAGCCAAAGACTGCCAAGAGCGAGCTTTCTCCTCTATCTCTTTCGTTCCAAATCAGGTCTTTGCCTCTCCTCTTGATTTTCGGTGGGTTAAGTGGGTTACATCGCCTAGCATTTTTGTTCAGTTGCTTCAGAGACAAATGACCATAACAAGGAAATCATTTGAAGCTGCAAGCATCTGCAGCCGTACGAATGCTCCGAGGGCATTTCCATTCAGCGCAGTCATTTCTCTTCTGGGCATCTTCTCCCTCACAAACTAAAGACACCAGGTTCCAGTGACACCTGCACACCCGTGTTTATAGCAGCACAACTCATAGCCTCTAAGTCTTTGAAGCAGCCTGGCAGCCCATCAGGAGCTGAATGGAGACAGCAAGCACGGTGTTTAGACACCGTGGAGTACTACTCTGCTATAAAGAAGGACAAACCTGAGTTACTTGTAGGACAATGGAGGCCTCCTGAGGCCATCATATTAAGTATAATAAATCAGAAACACACCTTCAATGGCACATGACATCTTCTATATGAGAAAACCAACGTGTGATTAATTAAAAAGAAAATAAAAGGCAGCCTACAGGAAGCAGGGAGGTGGATCTTTTGCAAACGGGAAAGGGATCCAGAGACAGGGAGGTGGGGGAGGGAAAGGGAATAAGAGGAATTAAGATACAGCAAGCACTGATGCTCAGCTCCTAAAATGCACGCAAGCAGCATGTACTGCAATGGTGCACCAATAAAAATTCAAGCAAAATAAGAAAAAACCAGAGATGTAGCTCAGTACAAAGGGCTTGTGTTACTATACAACATGCAAAAAGAAAAAAAAAACTAAGTAGGGTGTAGTAGTGGCCTCTGTCCCAGGTTCCCCGGGATACGGGGAGCTGACACATTCCAGTTCTAAGCACTGGCCTTCAAACTGCTTGCTAGCTTCCGCCTCTGGATTCTCGGCTGCAGCGAAGCTTCATGTGCTGGTGACTTAAAACCAGATATGTGTCCTCTCCGCTTCAAGGACTGTGCTGGTGACTCCTGCCCTTGGAGCCTTTTCTGTGCCTCCTGCGTCTGTGTCCCTGGGATTCCTGGGCAGAGGCTTCGTGGCTCCAGTCTGTTCGCCCTGCCTCCCCCTTGTGTCAGGCACAGCCTCCCCTGCCACTGTCCCTCCTCTTAGAAGGTCACCAGGTCTGCAGGATTGGAGCCGACCCTCATGACTGCATCTCAATCAGTGACACCTGCAAAGACCACTTCTGAATCAGTTCACCTCCACAGGTACCAGTGGCTAGGACCTCCAGGGGTCCTTCTGGGGACACAGTGACTCCAAGCTCCCATCTGATCCATGGAATCACTGCAGGGACGGAGCAGGCAGATACAGAGTCAACCTATGTAGAAATGAGTCTGTTGATATGTCAGTGGGTCCCAACTGCAGGTGGGACAAACTATAGGAGGTGTCACTATGGGCGGCAGAGATGGCCTGACCTTGAAGTATCCTCAGAGGTCATGTCCTAAGTGGGCTCGGGGCCAAGGAAGCCGTGGCACCAGCTGGCTCTGAGGTCACCAGGTGCCTCAGTCTGAGCCGTGCGGGCCCCTGGGAGGCCTGGCTGCCCCTCCACGATGCCCCGTATAGGAGATAATGAGGGCAATTTTGCCCTTGAGGCTGTGCTGCCCTCGCACAAATGAAGTCCCCTGCCAGCAAGGGCCTGGCACTTTAGAATGCAGGTCCCTGAGCAGGGGCAGCAGCTGTTAGCAGCAATTTAGGCCCAGATTGACAGGCACCCTGGGGGAGGACAGGCGCACGTGGGCAGGGGGAGGGGACGCAGGTCCTCCACCAACCACATCCACAGTGACTTTGGAATAGCTTGCAGGGAGGCCCCTGAGCTTTGCCAACCCCCCTGGAAACAACAAAGGGGCCATCTGGGTCTGTGGATTACAGAAATCCTAAGATAATTAACTCACTCACTTAGCCAGGAGCCTCTGAGAATGCTCAGGAACAGGGTGGGGACCTGTGGGGGCTGCAAGAGATAGCCCCCAGGTGCAATGACACAAGCAGGCACCAGGCTGCTGTGCTGACACACTAGGGTGCTGGTGGAGTTCCCGAGTCTTTCAAGAGGAATGGAGAATTCAGGGAGGGTCACAGGAATCGGATGAGTGCGGAGTGTGCTCTGGGCTTGTAGTGTCAGGACATAGGCGAGAATGCAGGACATGTCTCTGGGATGGGAGGGAGAGTTGTCCCTGGTGTGCAGCTCTGGCTGGGAACAGTGAGCCTGGGCTCCTTCCTGGTGTGGCCTGCGACCTGAAAGGTGTCTGGTGTCTTCTGTGTCCAGGCTCCTGTGACTACGGGTTCTGCACATGGGCTCTTCAGTGCCAGCCACCGGTTCAGAAGGACAGGATGGCTTCCTGGAGCAAGGACACAGGCCCCAAGGACCCAGGGCTGATTGCACAAGGGCTGCAACACTCTGGGAAGAGCAGATGGGGCCCTGGGGCACTGAGATGCTCCTCCTGAGACCAGGGTTATAGTGGCTTCCCTGACCTGCAAAGCAGGGTGGGCAGTACCCCCAAGACCCTGTGGCCACACAACTATAGTGCAAGGAGCTTGTGGGGAGGGTCAGAGATGCAAAGGAGGATATGGGAAACAATTCTGTGGGTGGGTTCTGGGGGTGATCCCACTATCTACCCTCAGGACCCTGGCAGAATGGGCAGGGATGCAGGAGCAAGGAGGGTCTGAAGGATCAGGGTCCCCTCCACAGCCACCTTGCATGCCTAGGTTCCCTTCAGCAGCTCAGAGCATGCTGGCCACAGAGGTTGGCACAGTTCTGTCTTAATGATGTGCATCAGTGGCCCCCTTCATGGTGAGGAGCAAAGGTTGGGCGGCTTTTCCAGGCAGGTGCAAAGCCTGAGGGCTGGGACAGCTTACCACACTGCCACTTGGGCTTGGGGCGTGGCCGTGTGGGGTCCTGCCAGGCCATTGGCCAGGGTGGTCCTTCTCTGTCTGCTGCTGGGGGGTGGTCACTCATGGCGAAATGCGTGGGTTTGGATGGAAGAGCCAATCTATACATGGGGAGTGGAAAGAACAGACTGGGGCTGGGCCTGTGCTCTGGATGACTGATAGCAGAAAGAACAGGGCAGCTGGAAGGAGGGAAGAGACCCTTGGCAAGGTGGTCGTGGGGACAGCTTTGAGGGCCCCTGGGGCTGCAGGGGCCTGGGGTGGGGCTGAGGGAGGCTGTACCTCCATGTGTCTGTCCCCAGGCTTGAAGGTCACATCCTTGAGGAATTGGTGGCCCCAGTGGCCGAGGTGGGCTCACTGCTGCAGTAGTAAGTGTTGACACCTGGCCCCTGGCCTCTGCAGAGCTCGTGCACCCAGGCAGAAAGCAGGGAAGCGGTGGTCCTGCTGCTCCGCAGCTTCTCCTGGCTCCTTCCTGGCTGCCCTCCTCCTGAGCCTCCACTCCTCCCCAGTGGCCCCTCCTGGCTGTCCCTCCACCTTGTCCTCCTTGATGTCCCTGCCACCACCCCATGGCCCTGGGCTTCAGGCTCAGACCTAGCGATCTGTCTCCATGTATCTCCACTCTGTGACCCTCCGAGGTCTTCCTGTGCTGCTCCCACCTTCTAGGCTGTCCCACTCTGCACCCAGGAGCACAGGCGATGGAAGGGGAGGAACACTCAGAGTCAGCAGGAAGTGATGTTTGTCATATGTGCACATATGTGTGTACTTACACAAGTGGACATGTGTGCATGCATGCATGTGGGCATTGCACATGGATGCTGTATGCATATATGTGGCATGCACAAGTGGCATGTTCTGTTTGTTTGTATATGCATCACATTTTACATATGCATGTGTCTACGTGTATGAAGTATGCACTTGTGTTGTACATTTTGCCTGTGTGGCGTGTGTGTGTGGTGGGGTTGCCTGATGTGTTTGCATGTGTATGGTGTGTGGTATTAGTGTGTGTAGGAGTACTGTTTGTGTGTGTATGTGTAGTATACATGTCTGTATGTAATATGTCTGCCCGCATCCATATAGGTGTGTGTGTGTGTGTGTGTGTGTGCGTGCATGCATGCATGTGGCCCTGTGTTACCCATATCTGCATGTATATGATGGATATTTATGTGTGTTTGTGTGGTATGTTTGTGTGCATGTGTATGATGCTGTGAGCTATATATATGCACATGGGTGGTGGGCATGTGTGTGCCCGACTTGTGGTATGCTTGTGTGGTATGCATGTGAGCACATGGCTGTGTCTGTGCTTTGAGCATGTGTCCATGGTCCTTTGTGGTCTGCACAGCAGGGTAGGTGGGCCTCAAGGCCAGCACATGCCGGGTCAGGCTACAGTGATGTCCCCTGGCTGCAACTCGCGGTGAGGACCCTTCTGCAGGATGCCCTCCTCTGTTCCCTGGCCT
The DNA here is from genome assembly GCF_000260255.1 of Octodon degus. NCBI lineage: Eukaryota > Metazoa > Chordata > Mammalia > Rodentia > Octodontidae > Octodon > Octodon degus. The sequence goes on from NW_004524927.1 coordinate 630,851, forward strand.
GGCTTCTGCATATGACTAGGAGGAAGTGGCTGGGTCCCTGGTTGCTGAGTGGGATGTGGAGTGCGGCCTGCTGAGTACCGTGTGCCTTTTCTCTGGGTGCAGTTAGGGCTGGAGCTGCCACAGAGCACCACGCTTCTCAGGATTGGAGGGGCCCAGCCTGCCTTTGTCCTCGGCCATAAATCGCAAGCAGCAAATAGCATTTCCAAACAGGCACAGGGGGAGCTGGGGCGCAGTCTCACTGGTTTTATTGCAGGTTTATGGGAGATGGCAGAGCACTTATCAGCAGGTTTACAGGGGCGTCAGAGGATGGTGAGAAAGGCGTCCCTGAGTGTGCCCTTCCCGTTTGTCCTCAGCACCTCCCACCCAAGCTGCTGCTCAGCCTGCTACAGGGAGGACGAAACACCAGCCCTGTGAAACAGGGACACTCACTATGCCTTTGTCTGCAGAAAACCCACTCCTAGTGCAGACAGTTCCAGGCAGGCCTGCTATTCCTTTTTTTTTGCGTGGCACTAGGGATTGAACTCAGGACCTTGCACTTGCACAGGCAGGCCCTTATGTCACTGAGCCCTTGCTTTTGCTTTGGACCCAGAGCCTTTGTACTGAGCTACATCTAAGGTCTTTTTTAATTTTGAGACAGGGTCTCATGAAGTTTGCCCGGGCTGGGTTTCAGCTTGGTCCTCCTGCCTCAGCCTCCCAAAGGCTGGGACAGCAGGCTGCTCCACTCACTTCTGGTTTCGTGGGCTTGGTGTGCACACACAGTTACCCCCTGTGCTACCTGTGGGTGGGTCCTCCTGCCCGTGAGCAGGTATAGGTCTCTGGCACACAGCGCTGTTCTGCTCATTGTCATAACACTTGCTTTGGAATGGAGCTTCTTCCTGCTGCGCTTCGGCTGGTGCACACAGTTCTTTCTGGCTGACCTGTGCACTGCTCAGGCGGCAGAGGAGCGTATCGCAAGCTGCTTTTTCTCCGCCAGATGCAAGTCCTCACATGGAAGTCCCATCTCTGTGTGGCTGCTGGGCCATACCCTGCCTCCAGTGACTGCTTGAAGCCCCAGAGCCTTAATGTGTAAGTGGGTGTGACATCGAGGACCTGGGAGACACTGTGAGGGCCGAAGTCCACTGCGGGCAGAGCCTGAGGTCTGGACATCTGTCTATTGTAGCTGCACCCAGGCGAAACCCTTGGCCCTCAAGGATCCTGATAGAGAAGGGCACTGTGGGTGTGGCATTGCTCCTGACCCTGAGAGGTGACTGCCACCGGGGCTGATTCAGGGCTGTACCTCCTGTCTCCACATGGCTGTGTGTCTTCCCCCTCTTGAGTTGAAGAGGAGAGAGGGTGCAGGCAGCATCAAGGACAGGCTGCCCCTCATGCATCCTTTCCCCATGGCTGTCACCAGGTCCCCAGGTCAGGGCTGCTGGGCCCAGACCCCGTGGTCCAGAGTTGCTCCTGAGACAGAAGAGGGTGAGAGAGGGAGAGACATGAGGGGCTGAGGGGAGGAGGAAGTGCAGGCAAAATCCCCGGCCCTGTGTGCCAACCCCAAACACATGGCCTTGGGAACCCTTTGGGAAGATGAGGAGGGTGCTTACAGTTATGAAATGAGCTTTGTGGCATCAGCTTGGCATGGAAAGGACACACCGGGGTAGGCAGCTTGCAAATGAGATTTGGCATGCTCAGCATTTCTTGCTTGTCCACACACAGAGCTGTGGCCGGTGAGTGGCTCCTTTCCTCTGTGCCTTTCTGGGCCTCTGTTTCCCCTTCCAACTGCAGATGTGGGTGGTGCTAAGCCTGAGTTCCAGTGAGGCCCCAGGGCAGCTATGTCAGGGATGTGGATGGAGCAGAAATCAAAAGTTCTGTGGGTGCTGCCTGCCTGGACGCTGCCCTGTCACTAAGATTCTCAGTGCCAGTCGCTGTCCCAAGACCTCTGTTACAGCAAGACAAGGAGCAGTGAGCTCCCTGGTGTTCCCCTTCGCATGGGCTTCATATGTGTCTGTGAGCCTTGTGTGGGGGGTGGAGGAGATGTATTACGGTTTGTGTGTAGTTGTCCCCCCAAAGCCTCATGCAGTCTTGGGGCAGCCTCTGGAGTTTGTGATTGATTACTGTGGGTGTGGATGCTGCACTTCCCCTGGGGCAGGTAATTTGCATTACAGTGTGAGGTGGGAAGAGAAGCTAGCTGCCTGAGCTGCTGCTACTCCTGTTGCCTCTTGCTCTTTGCCGCTGCCATGAAAGGCTGCCCTCTGCCATGTGCTACTCTGCCTCGGAGCCAGCTGAGTATGGACTGAACCCTCCAGTAACTGTGAGCTAAATAAACTGTTCCTTCCTTCATTTTGGGTGTTGGGAATTTGTCCCAGCAATGAGAGAAGAGTAACTAAGACAAGGTGATAGCTCTTTCATTCCTTCTTTCCATTCTGGAGACAGCCATGCTGGAATACACACTCATACACGCAGGCATGCCTATGCACATGCGCTTGCATATGCACACAAGCACACTCACCACACTTGCACAGACACACCAATACACACGTGTGCTTGTACAATGCTAATCTGTACATATGTATGCACACTCACCCCCACACAATCATACCTGTACACACATACATGCACACACACATACACACACGGGCAAACACTCGCATGTATGCTCATACACAGAGGTGTATCCATCCCCAGGCATGCACACTCATGCACACAACCACAGCTGCACACAAGCTCACACACTCATACACACGCACACGCGCGTGCACACACACACACACACACACACGGAGGGGACCCTATGTTGTGGAGAACATATACAGATTTCCTTGTACAAAGGAAGCTCTGAAGTCTGTGGAGGATGGGGCTATCCCCAGTGCTGGATGGCTTGAGGACTCTGAGCCTCTAGGCTTTTGTGCCACTTGTCAAGCGGAGAATGGGAGCTGAGGTTTGTGTCCTGTGAGTCTGAGCAGCCCACAGGGCCAGACTCACCCCGGCTGCCCATGGGGTCTGCGCGGGAGTCAGCTATCAGTGCAGGATGTGGGCACTGGGACCCTGCCCCAAGCCCTCAGGCCATGTGGTGGACTCTTAGCAAAGACTGGGAACTGGGCAGAGACCATGGCTCCCACAGCAGGAGTCCTGGTTGCTGTCCCTACCATGTGGGGCATCTTGGGAATCTAGCACATGCCACCATTGGCAGGACAGGGGCTCCTGCTGCTTTAGCTTGTTCCCATTTGTGGGCCCGAATGGCACTGACCTGTCCTCTCCCAGCTGGCCCTGGCGCCCTCCTGTGCAGCAGTGTAGGGAGATCTTCCCGTGGGACCGTGTCCAGTGCTACCTCCCCTTGGAGGTCTCTGCTGCAGCTAGGGCTGCTGGTGTGAGGACTTGGTGCTCAGAGAAAAAGAGCTGTGGGCCCAAGGAGATGGCTGAGCTGCAGGCAGCAGCTCCTGGGAGCCCAAGGGCAGGTGGCATGGGCCAGGTATTCCCCGGGGACAGAGAAGCCAGCTGAACGTCCCATGTCCCTGCAGGTTCCTGCCCTTGGCTGAGGCTAACTCAGTTCTGTCTGGATGCTTTTGGCTCTTTCCTAACAGGCAAGAGTGAACACGAGAGCTGGTACATTGCCTCACAGGTTAGGGGATCCCAGGAAGGGTCTGGGGGTCCCTGTTCTGCCTGTGTGCAGACATGCAGGGCAGAGCCTGGGGTCCTCAGAGTCACTTGCTGAACTCACACGGCCTCTTGCAGAGGTCCTGGGTGTGAAAGCTGAGAGTGGACTCCAAGAGATAGCATTGCCGTCTCCGCCATGACCCCCACCCAGACAGGAGCAGGGGAGCCACCTTCCCGATGGATGGAAGCGGCCAGCACCTCACCCCACTTCTCTGGCTGTCCCTTGCCCTGGGACTCCCACTCTGAATCTTGTCACCACCATCCAGAGAGGATAAGGGAGATGAGTGAAGGCCACCAGACATGAGTGGGAGAAGGGCAAGCTCCAGGGGCCTCTCTCTGAGACCCACTCAATGTGAAAGGAGCAGGGAAGCGAGGTAGGGTGGCAAGATCCTCCTTGGCCCTGCACAGCGTCACCTCCCTGTGCCACCCTTGCTGTGGACACAGCAGTCTTGTGGGTGCAATAATGCCCCTAGGGACCAGCCCTAGACAGTGTATGTGTTTGGGTGGGCATGTGCCTATGTGCTTGTGTGCTCAAGACAGAGACAGCTAGGGAGAGTGGGAGAGCATCACAGGCTGTCACCCCTGCGTAGAGAATGTGTACTCACGTGTGGCAGAGACAGGGATGGCGCGCAAAGCCTAGCGTGGTGCTATTGCTCCTGTGGGCGGTGCCACCTCCTCCACACCTCCGCAGGGTGCAAACTGTGTGACAGGGCTGCTGCAGGCATCTGTGCCACACCCTCTACACAGGAGCCAGAGGCGCCATCTGACACCTGCTCGACGAGTCCAGGAAGAGTTGGCTCTGCCTGCCTTTGTGCTGCCTTGCGGGAGTTCATGTGGGAGAGGGACCAGGTCCAGCTGGCTGTGGTGGGCCTCTGCCTGTGCCTCTGGTGGCTTCTGTGTTCTCCCCCCATGCCCAGCACACATCCCACTGTTTCAGCCTGCTGTGGGTGGAGGGGACAAGGAGGTGAATTGCCCTAGCCTTCCATCTGACATCTGAGAGCTCAGCCTGCAGAGGTATAGGAAGGCTTTGGCAGATTTACAGGCTGATATATGACATTTTATTGAAGCTAAACCATAGGCAAGCTGAAGTCATGCTGGACACAGGTGCAGGCTCGCCTCGGGCCCTGCCAGTGTCTCCCCGTCCTGCGCCCTCCACTTCTCCTGTGCCCCACACAATACACTCCCACCTCCTCCTCTCTGCCCATGTCTGGAAGGAGTTGCTGCAACCTTCACACCCCCACAGAAGCCAAAAATCTAAAGGACTCATGCTATGTCCTGAGTCTTAAGTGAGGGATGGAGGATTCTGTCCTCTGGGGGATCTGTCACTAGGTGAACAGTGATTCCTGGCAGTGACCTGATGTGTGAACTGGGGCTGAGGTCCACTGGGCTGTTCTGCACCCCGGGAGGACTCATTAGGCCTCAGCCACAGGCACCTTGCTCTGTGTGGGTGAGCACATTGGACTCTATGTGTACCTCTGCCTGGGGCCACATCTGCATAGACCTGAGGCCACATCTGGGTGGACCTGAGGCCACATCTGCAGAGACCCGTGGCAGATCTGCAGGCAGCAGTTTGTTTCCCTGAGGCAGAGCCCTGGGGGCACACCAACTCTTGGTGCCCTCTCTTTTGCTTGAGACATTAGATATGCTCTTAACTGGAGGAATCAATATACTAACAACAACACTTCAAGAGGTTTTAAAAGCTCAGGGAGACATCTGCTTGTCTGCCTCCTTCCAAGGCTGGTGTTAAACTGCCTGCTTCCAAATTGTACCCAGAATCCTAAGGAACTGAGTGGTTTCCTGTTTGTATAAATACATAAAACAATAAGAATCCTAGTCCAATCATCTGTGGAACAAAGTGCCTCGGACGGGGTGACTTCTAATTAATAGAAATTTATTTCCTGCAGAGCTAAAGACAGCTCTTGGCTTCCAAGGTGGTCCCTCGTTGTGTGTCCCACTTGGCAGACAAGACGTGAGGACCAGGACAGGTCTGGAGCCTTTTTTATAAGGACATTCACCCCCTGTGTGGTGGATGGTCCCTCCTCGAAGCCCCATCTCTTTACACCAGCACTTGGAAGTTGAAGCCCCAGCACATTCTAGAAGAATCCGCACATCAAACTATAGCAGCGTGTTCCCCACCTCATACACTCTTGTTCCTCTCCCAGACAATGTGTATTCCTTCTATCTCTACCGCTCCACAGCCCTGGGGCATTCCACATCAGCTCAGGGGTCTAACGTCTAAAGCCTCAGCCAATCAAGTGTGCTGCAGATTCATAGGTGTGCTTCCTTCTGAGGCCTATTGCCCTCCAGCTGTGGGCTGGCAAGATCAAACCGGTATGGTTGGACAAATAGGACAGTCATTCTCACTCTAAAAGGAAGCAAGGAAAGAAGGAAGGAAGGAAGGACTAAAGGAAGAAAGGGAGGGAGGGAGGGAGGGAGGAAGGAAAGAAGGGCTGGTTTTCAGTTTTAAAAATCAGCACTCTGGGTCCAGCTAGATAGCTCAGCAGACTAAAGCACCTACTTAGGGGGAGTGCAGCAACCAGGGTTCAATCCTCAGCATGCCATGCTGGCCCAGCCCCCAGGGTGTACTGAGATGGCGATTGAGACTGGGCGTGGTGGCGCACACCTGTAATCCCAGTGTTTGGGAGGTTGAAAACAGAAGGATCACTATGAGTCCAATCTACATGATGAAACCCTATAGACCCTATAGACCCTGCCCTAAATACATTAAAAAAAAAGACAAAAAAAAAAAAAAATCAGCACTCTGTCTTCTGGGCACACGGTATGTGGGGTTCCACCACACAGCTTTGCATATAAGGTTGGTTCCCAAGGCTCCAGTCTTGCCCTATGCCCTCCCCTAGGGGCTTCCTGCAGGGGATGGACATTAAAGGAGCCTGGAGTCCAAGTTTAGGAAATGGGGCCAGTGTGGGGAGAAGTACTGGGCAGCCAGGCCCTTGACCGCCAGGTGGGTGATGAGAGGGAGGCCTGGGTGAGGTCCTGGAATCCTCTTTCCGTTCTCATGACATCGCCCCATAAATTGCGAGGCTTGGCAACAACAGACAGGTCTTCCTGCAGTCCTGGAGGTGAAAGTCAGCACTCCAACACTGGCTGATTCTGGATCATAGATGGCCCCTTCCCATGTCCTCATGAGGTGGCAAGGGCCCAGGAGTGTGCTGGGTCCTTTACAAGGGCATTGGTCTCATCATGAAGGCGCTGACGTCACACCCGCTCTACTTCTGGAAGCCCCTCTTTGGAATCCACCACGCACGCTTAGGCTTTCAGCCCAGGAACTTTGAGAGGAAGCCTGCCAGCTTTCAGCCCATAGCAAGTCCGTTCACAGGCAAGGTTGGTCAGGGCTTGAGGCTTCCAGTGCCTCCACAGCATAGCCACACCTCCAAGTGCACATGAGTGACAGCATTGCTTGCAGATTTACTAAGGACTTTTTGAGGAGTGGGCCTGGTTTGTAGGCTGAATTTCTCTGTAGACAGGGAAGCTGTGGACAGGGCCAGGGTGTTGGCCATGGTACCATGGCCTTGGCACACTAACTTCCCAATGATTTTGCTCAAGCATGCTAGTCTGGACCATAGGGCGTCAGGGAGTACTTTTATTTGGTTAGGATTTGTTCACTGAGCTAGTAACCGTGAGAGTTGTATGGTACCCAGAAAGTCTCAAAAGGATGTTGGGACTCTCACTTTTTACAGCGTGTCTGCCTAAGAGCAGAAAATTGGTGCTGTGGTTCAGGTCTACACTTTCTCCTCTGTTCAGGGGGGTATTCTTGGCAGGTGGTGGACTCGTGGGGTGATGCATTCATCTATGCATAAGAATTACTGCATGTGCTGTTAGGGGCTGAGCCTGACAGTTTCATGGGTGGCATGGCTTTAGAGGACACATCATCCGTACAGCCATGATGTCAGCGGCTCTCTTGCACTGGGCCTTTCACCATGCCACTCCTGCCTTGGAGCTGGTCTGCCATGGACTGAGCCCACTGGAAACTGTGAGCCAAAATAAGCCTTTCTGCCTTTAAGTGCATGCTGGGCATTGTGTCCGAGTGGATGGGACAGTGACTAAGACAGTTTGGGCTCTGGGATGGGTAACATGGATTTCCAACCCAGGGCAAGAGTCCTTTCGTGCACTGGCACACACCTTCCCTGCTTTCTGCAGCATACTGTGCTCCATGAGGCTACCCACGTGCTGACCTGGACGTCACATACGTGCAGCTGTTGGGGCCACTGAGACAGATGGCACAGGCCGAGTGGACCTGGCCACGGGCCCTGCGGGTTCTGTTTGGGTTCTCAGAAGCCCTGCAGCTGCATGGCAGCTCCAAGGGTGCAGCACACAGGGGCAGCATCGAGGAGCGCCTTGTCTCAGGGCTGGGGCTGTCTTCAGGCCTCCCCACCAGTCCTCATTCCGTATCTCCACCCCGTGAGACTCTGCATGGTCACCACGAGTCCTGGGAGAGGCTGGCTCTTGTCTAAAGATTTTAGGAAAGTGACCCCAGCTTTACCAGAGACCACAGACCTCACTGATGGGGAGGAGAGCTGTGCGTGTCTCATGATAGTCAGTGACACTGTGAGGGACATAGTGCCAGCCTCTGAGGCTCCTGCCAGTGCCAGCGATGATATGCAAGGCTGTGGCTACCATCGCCCACAGAGTGCACACGGGCAGCCCCAGGGCTAGGCCTGGGTCCCCGCCTGTGAAACTCTACAGACGCGGGTCAGCGCCACTCACAGATCAGGAAAGAGCCAGAATGGGCGGGGTGTCCTCTCGAGGCACCTGAGGTCAGCGGCCAGCACTCCAGCAGACTCTGACGGGTCCCTGCCCACTGACTTGGCCCGCGCCCTGCTCCCAGCACCATCTGCCGGCTCCCGGCTGACACTCTGTCAGCCTTCGCAGCGCCGTGACAAGCCTCGGGAAGCTGGAGCTCGGCTTGGCGGAGAGATGAATTTGAAAGCTTCCCCTGGGAGCCCCCCTCTTCCCGCTCCCCCTCCTCGCCCCCTTCCAGGACCAATTTATCTGCCAGTCCAGCCTCCAAGTGGAGCTGGGGCCAAGTTGGCGACCTGCCCATACTTATCAGCCTCTGTGACCAGATGGCAGGAGCGCAGCCCACAGCAGGCAGGACGGGGCTGGGGAGACCCCGTGTGTGAGCGGGTGCAGCTGGGGGCAGGACAGAAGGTTCTCTCAGGCCATAAAGGAGGCGTGAGGGACAGGGATGCCCTGTTCCTGAGGGAGACCTCAAGCTGCAGGTGTGCCTCTGTATGCATGTACGCACATGTATGGTTGTTCACATATGTGGGCATGCACGTGTGCCTGGGGTTGTGCATGTGTGTGCACATATCTGTAGGGTGGGGGTGGGGGTGTGCATGTGTGGCTGCACACATGCAAGAGAGCACACATATATAGGTGTGCGTGCTTGGAGCATACATGTGTGTTTATGCCTGTGTGTGGCACGAACACACACAAGTACACACACAGATGGGGATGTACTTGTGCACACGTGTATGGGCGCACACATGGGTTGTGCTTGCCTGTCATGTGAGCACTCCTGTGCAGATGTATGTGCCTGTGCACAGCCCTGGTGTGGTGGAGAGAGGGCAGGCAGGGGCCCTGGTGCTCTCTGGCAGAGGCAAAGCTGCGGCTGCTTGCTGGCAGGATACAGCAGCTTTCATTCATGCATCCTCCTCTTTAGGTGTGAGCCCTGTACCTCAGCCTCAACCTCTGGGCCATGAGGCAGCAGGGAAACAGAAAAAAGTGTTCTCTGGATGGAAGGGGACTCTGAGGCCCCCCATTGCCGCTGGACAGCCTCTCTCACCTATAGGGGGCCCTCTGCAAGTACCATCGTCCATACTCCAGGGCAATCTGGATTTCTGGCTCCAACCACTCTCCCTGCTCCCTTCCTCCTGCCCCCAAGTCCTGGCCTCTTTGCACCAGCTCCTCCCAGCCTGTGTTCCCTGTCCCCACCTCTTTCCTATGCTATAGGCCACACCCCAGGTGTCCTGGCCCTGGGAGCTCTCTGCTGGAGGCTCGGTGGACTCACAGGGCCCTGGTTGACATCCTGCGTGGGGCCTTCCTGGTGCCATACCACAGCTGGCCCTCTGCGGGGAGGACCCAGTCCCACCCCATCTAACCTAGAACCCAAGGTGGCCCTGACTGCTCCCCATGGCCCCCCACCCACCAGTGCGGAGACCCAGGTCTGAGTTCTCCCTGTCTCAATACTTCTAAAAATGGGGATTGGTCTGCCCTTTCCAGCTGAGTGACCCCATGTCACTGTGCCCACTTCCCTTATGGAACACATACAGTCCATTCTCAAGCCCCCTGGAGGCCATCCTCCCATCACCCTTGCACTCCCACGTGTAAAGTTCTCCCCAGCAGACCCCCTGCACACCCACCAGGAGCCCTCTTCTAGCCCCTGCCACACCCACTGTGTGGCACTTTACTGCTCTTTCACAGTCCTCACAAGCCAGCCACAGCCCACCTTGGCCATGGCATCTCTTGGCGCCCAGCTGGCCAGAGAAGAGACACCTCTCCTTGCCACTGCCTGCACTCTGGGGTGGCCATGTCCCTCCTGTTGGCCCTTCTGCCACAACAGCAAGTCCCACTCTGCCTCCTGCTGTCCTCTCAATGACTGTGATTCTGGGAACTGCGCCTCTCGGGCTCCAAGTACCGGCCTGTGACTCTTACTGTGTGTCCTCCCTGTCACTCCCCGAGGCCACTCTCCAACTGGACAGTCCTCAGGCTGTGCCAAGCTCCAGTGTTTCAGTCTGGGGTTCTGCCCCTGCTCCGTGACAGCTGGCTGTTAACCATGAAAAGTCTTGGCTACCCCAGAGCCCAAGGCTATTCTCATTGCTCCTGCAGTTAGATCAGGGTGCTTTCTCTGTCATGGGAGCTGGATTTGACTTTCTCATCCCTATGTGTACCTGCCAGCTCATAAGCATCCTGTTCAAATACAGATGCTGACTGGAGGCTGGGCTGGGAGCCTGGAATCTGCATTTCTAAGAGCTCCACTGGGGGACAGCATTGGGCATCTCCAGTGCCCCCTGGACCTCTAGCTTTACATGATTCTCTCCAGCTGAGGTGGCTTTGACCTCATCCCTGTTTGTGCACCTGTGATAGGACACCAGGAATGGGGTGATTTACACAGAATAGAAAAGTACTTCTCAGAGTCCTGGAGGCTGAGAAATCCTCGGTGAAGGCCAGGCGTCCTTGCTGTGTCCTCACGCAGCAGGCAGCAGAAGGGAGCCAGGAAGAGGCATGCTCTGGCATGGACAGAAAAAGCAAGCAAGGTCCCCGCAAGCCCTTCTCACAGAGGCTGGGGACATGCAGGAGAGCCGAGCCCTCTGGGCCTAAACTCCCAGTAGGCTCTGTCCTGAGCATTGTTCAAAACATGTGAATTAGGGACACAGCAGCATCCACCTGCTCTATGGTGTTGACCTGGAACAGCCTGAGAACAGGAGGTCAGGGCCCACGGGCCTAGACGTCAGGCCTGGCATGATGGTTCACGTGGGATGGTAATTTGCACCTTGAGGGTAGGTCCTGCTGCCTCAGGAATCAGCCAAACATCTCCAGTGTGCAGAGAAATTGGGAATCCGACAGGAACAGGGTGTGGAGGTCAAGGGCTCTGGGGTGTGAATCAAGGAGACAGAGAGCCTGTTTCCCACAGGTCTTTGACCTCAGAGGACTCTGCCACCTAAAGCAGCTGTTCTGCCCCTTGTGCTGCTTACCTCTAGCTTCATGTGTGTGTGTGTATGCATATGTAGCTACACGTTATACATGTTTACATGTATATTAAACATTCACATGTGCATTTATATATGTGCATGTGCATAATTCATATGTACATGTGTGCATATGTCTTGATGTTTATGTACCTGTGTATATGGGTACATTTATGTGTGTGGATAGTGTGCATTTACAGTGTGCATGCATGTGATTATACGTGTCTGCACTTAAATGTGTTATGTATGCATCACACAAGTGCATATATATGTATTGTGTTCACATGTGCCCATGTTGTATACATGCATGTTCAATGTGTACATCTGTAGAAATGTGTGCATATGCGTGGCATGTGGGCCATTCTTTTTAAAAAAGATTTTATTTATTTATTTGTTTATTTATTCGGTACAAGGTCTTACTACACAACTCAAACTCATAGTGACCCTCCTGTCTCAGCCTCCCCAGGGCTGGGATTATAGGTGTGCACTACCACACCTGGTTTTGGTGGCTGGCATGGCATGGGGCTCTCACGGCATGTGGTACCAGGGATCGAACCCGGGTCCTTGTGCTAGCCAGGCAGGCACTTAGACCACTGAGCTATCTCCTTGGCCCATGTGCACCATTCTTATGTGTGAGTGGCAAGGGCTGTGAAACTATCCTGGGCTCATCCCCAGCCCATTAGGTCTCTCTGTGTCCCCTCTGGCCTGGGGGCCATTGTCTGAACCATCTGCTGCTTCATCCCTGGAAACCCTGTCCCGTCTGCCCTCTGTCCTCAGCAGCATCCATACAAGGCTGGGGCCTCATGTCCTCTTGGTCTGTGTGGGTCCCAGGCCCCAGGATGAGCTCATGTGCCCCACAGGGGTCCTCAGGGGAGCTGCTCTCCCCTTCGTTCCATCCAGAACACAATCAAGATGCATCTATGTTTGAAGGAGAAGAGGAAGGACAAGAGAAAGGAGAAAGGGAGAGAGAGGAGGGAGAAGGAGGAGGAAGAGGAGGAGAAGGAATAGGAGAAGAGGAAAAAGTAGAGAAGGGACAGTGGTGGCCGCAGGGCCCCAGCTAGCCGGGCCTGCCCTGAGCCCTGGGGGAGCACACTCCAGCATTGGCTCCTGGTGTGACACCGGCAAGTGAACTTGCACTTCGCTTCGTCCTGCCCCTCGAGTCCATTTGGTGGGAGCCTTCCCTGCTGCCTCAGTGGACATGCTGAGATCTCATCCTCACCTGCCCCCCACTCATGTCAGGCACAGACTGAGCATTTTGCTGCTGTCTCTGCAGGATCCCAATGCCCAGGCCACACTCCACTGCCCCTGGCTTTGTGCAGGTGTGGCCAGGAAGAGCCCAGGAGACCCTCCACGCGTGCTGCCCTTGCTGGGATACGTAGGCACTTACTCTCCCACTCTTCTTCCCTAGAAGTCTCCATCCAGCCAGGGAGGTCTCCTTCTGGACGTGCTGCCAGGGTGGGGCAGGTGGTACCCTGTCCCCTACAAAGGCCCACCTGCTTGCCATGGAGCCCTGGCCTGACCTGGTGCCTCCTGGGTGGCATCAGCATCCACCCACTTTCTGGAGCCAGGAAAGGGAGAGTTTCTCTTTCCCAGGGAAGCAGGAAAGTGCAGACAATCACTGATGTGCACTGGTGAGGGCATCTTCAGAGGACAGTGGGGTCCTATGTGAAAAGACAGAGGTTGCTCTGGCCCTGTGGCCATCGGTACCCCTGGAATGTGTCCAGGCTGCAGCCAGCCAGCCCATCTGCAGTCTGTCCCCTCCCCACTGAAGCCAGGAATGGCTTGACAGAGAAGCCCAACAGAAGAGTATCTAAATTGAGCACACTTCCAGAGTATTAAACGGTCTGGAGCTGCCTCGGGTCATGCTGGCAGGCGACCATGGATTCCATCAGACAGCGGGATTTAAGGCGGAGGCCTGATCCGGGCAGCCCGGGCCTGTGCCACCCTGCATGAAAGGCCGCGGGAGGAAGATGTGCAGACCTCATGCCGGAGTCTCGTCCCTTTGACACACACAGGCTGGGGGTTCTGCTGCCCCAGGCCAGTGTGCCCCTCTCCATGGAGCTGAGCTCTTCAAACAGCAGACGCTGTGCCCCGGGTCCCAGTGCCCACCTCCCTCCTGCCCGGCCACCAGCCGTGCATTGCACAGACCAGCTGCCTGGAGCGCCTGTTCTCAGATGTGGGCAGAATGTGAATCTGCCATGTGCTTGGGGAAAAAAAAAAGCCAGGCTGCTTCTCTGTCTGTTAGGCGGAACCTAATAGTCTTACAATTGTACAGAAGCCCCTGTGCTTGCAGGCCAGGCTCTTTCCCAGGGCTGACGCTGCCCATTGTCCATCCTCTTAGAAGTGGCTTTTAGAGACTCAGGGTGAGAGTTTCACCTGACCAGTAGTCCAGGAAAGCAAAGGGAACTAGACAATAAAACAAACCTGACTGGGTGTGATGGCGCATGCCTGTAACCCCAGCGCTTGGGAAGCAAAAGCAGGAGGATTACGAGTTCTAGGCCAGCCTGGACTATAGTCAGACCTTGTCTAAAAAAATGAGAAAAAGACAACAGATCTGGAGTCCTGTGGGCTCCCCAAGTCGCAGCCAATGTGGTATCTTATGCCCACCCGTGTGCCCTGACCTGCACACTTGGCGACTGTCCTGACCATTCTGTCCATTAAGTGGGGGTAGAAAAGGCACAGTATAGGTGGATCGGGTCACGTGAAACCTCTGCTCTGCAGGACAGCAGAGCATCCGTGAGGGTCTACAGTCCCTGACCCCAGGGCCCAAGGCCACAGCAGCTGTGGTGGTAGTGGGGAAGGCAGGCAGAAGTCACTGACCCCAGAACATGCTGCCCTCTCCAGCTACTGACCTCTCCATGGAAGGTGGGGACAGGGACCTTGGGGTCCTTACAAAACAGCACCTCCTTTAGCATCAGGCTATCTAGGGGCAGAATTGTGTCCTTCCATATTTCCTGTTGAGTCTCCCCAGCCCCCACCAAGACCTTGGAATGCGGCAGTTGTCGGAGATGCCCTTGGAGGAGGAGATGGGAGTGAAATGAGAGTGGCCCTGGGGCATTATGATGGTGTCCTCATAAAGGGAGGTGATCAGGACACTGACACACCAGGGGATGGCCAGGTGGGACTTGGTGAGCAGACAGTCACAGCAAGCCCAAGAGAAGGGTGGGGAGGAACGGGTCTGGTCCCAGAGCTTCTGGGGGGGGGGTGTCTGTGGCCACGTGGCTTGCATGTGGTGGCTTTGTGACCACAGTCACAACTGAGAATGGGGCAGGGTGACCCCAAATTGGCAGTAAAGGGCCAGGCTGGGGGCAGCTTATGGTGCACTTGAGGAATGGACCAGTGGCCACAGAGACAAGCTTGGGCCACAGAGCAAGGCCACATGCACAGCCTCAGTCATCAGGCTCCCTGTCTGCCTCTGCTAGGCACTGGAGACTTCTGTTTGCCACCATCTGAAGGGTCTTCTTGTGAGAGGTAGCTCCTGTCCTCCAAGAGCAGAGGACCCAGCCCCAGGGCATGGCCCAGGACAGATGGTGAGGTCGGCTGGACATTGTGATGCAGCGATAGGAACCAGAGCACGGACCCCTTTGTGGGCCTCCTCCTTGTCTCTCCAGCTTGTGGTCTTTGTGGCTCCCACTTTAGGAGATGCCTTTGTCTTTTGTCCCTTTTGTTTTGCGCCTGCAGCCACTCTAACAAATCACCACTGCACTGGTGGCTTCAAGCAACAGAAATGCAGTGTTCTCAGCAGCTCTGGGGCTATAAGCCCAAACGTAGTCTTATGAGGCCAGCAGAAAAAGAGCCACTGCCTCCGCAGCTCTGGGGACAGCTCATCCCCAGAGCTGGGCTGTGCATGCCAAGCCCCTCCCCTGTGGTCACCTGGCCTCCTGGTGTACACGTGAGATGTCCCTCTGCCTCTCTGGTAAGGATGCGTGTGTCAGGGCCCATGATGATACAGGATCACACCCACAGAGACCCTCTTTCTGGCTTCCAGGGACAGGACCTGCTGTTTCTGGGACCCTCACATATGCAAGGTCTTGTGAAGGCAGCACTGAAGAACAACAGGCTGGAGGATGGGAGGACACAGTCCTGCCCCTGCACCCTGCAGGAGAGAAATTGAATATTCCCAGCCTGCCTTGCTTCTCTGAACCTCAGCTTGTCCTTCTGTAAAGTGGGAATAGTATTGCACCTGTTCTTGGGTCCATGCTCAGGTTTAGGAAGCAGTGCATGCAAAGAATTAGGTGTAGAGTCTGCACTGGCCACCCCAGGTATATATTGTGCCTCTCCCTTCTGCTGGGATCTTCTGGGGCTGTCCCATCCTCATCTCTCTCCTGGGAGGTGACCTGACCTCCTCAGCTGTGTCATGTGGCCCTGAGACTTAGGGTAGAATCTTGGGGGTGGAAAAGTGACATAGAAAAATGAAAGGTACATTGATGGCAAGCCACCTAGGTGCCAGAGGTGACCTCGGGGTGAGTAGGGGACGGAGACAGGGCCCAGGCAGGAGAGAGGCCATTGAGGAGGCCCAGCCTGTGGCTCTCCGGGCTAATGAGCCAGCACAGAGCCTGCAGATCCCCTCTGCGGGACAAGTGGCTGTGAATCTGCCTAGCTGCTGAGCTTGGCTAGCTGCTCTCTGCTCTCCATGGCAACCAGGGAAAGGGGGCCAGGGCGCTCGGCTCGTGGCAGCGTGGGCGCTGTCTACAGGCAGTGCGCTAGGAGGAGCGCGCCAGCAAACCGCAGCCCTGATTCCAGCCCGAGCATCACACATGCCTGTCACCATCATCACCCAGGGGCTCCTGAGACACAGCATACCCTGGCCCCTGCCTGCTCCTGCAGCATACGAGGAAGCAGAGGCAGAGAGGCAGTGTGACATTCCTGATGACACACAGTTAGTTCATAGACGATCGGGCTGGGACCAGTGCTGGGGGCTTCTGAAGTCTGTCCTCAGACCAGTGACCTTGGGTGTCCTCCTGTGTCCTGGTTCGTGCTCACGTCGAGTTCACAAAGGCAGTGTCGAAACGCGAATCAGCAGTGAGACGCCAACAAACTAGATGTCATGGGCTCTGGGCAATTTTAGTAAACCCAGGAATTCTGAGGACATCTGTGTACCCCGAGTTCATTTTAGGTCTGCCAGTACTTTTTTTAGTAAGGAACTACTGAAGTGCAAATGGCTTCCACGGACACCCGGAAACGCTCCCGGTAGAGCAGATTATTATAGCAGGAAGGGTTGCAGAGCCCGGGGAGGTAAGGCATAGGTGGTGCCAGCTGGACACCTCCTGCCAGGCAGCTCCATGTCCCTAAAGCCAGCCCTGTGATCTACTCTGTCACAGAAGCTTCTTTGACATCAAGAGCCACTTTAGTGGACTCTTCAAATTGGTATTTTATGCTTTCCACCCAAATCTCCAATTCTGTGGCTCTGCAGAGACTTGCATTCCCTTCTGTGTGGCATTTTCCTGTGTGGCATTATATTTGGAGATGCCTCTAGGTGTCCCTCTGGGCCAGCACTGCCCGTGAGCATTAAGGAATGAGGACAGGAACGGTCCCTGCTGTTGGCCGGGTTCTGGTGGCCCACATCAAGGTCTGGGCACATTGGGGTGCCCTATTCACCTCCCCTTGGACATGATTTGAGGGAGCAAGCTGTCACACTGTCAGGCCAAGAGGTTCCAGTAAGTGGCTTCCTACCATGCAGAGAGAAAGCCACAATCTATTGTGTGTGACAGCTAGAGGACATCCGAGGTCACAACCACGTGGAGCCCTGCTGAGAGAAGGAGCTAAGGGCTGCCCTTGCCTCCCGCAAGGCAACTCAAGATTGCGCCTGTGTGGCCTCCAAGAGGTCCTGCACTTCGGCATGCCTGTCTTCTAGGGCAGGTGGGCCCTGAGGCAGCAGGTGGCCCCTTCTCAGGTGGCAGCCTGGTTTCTCGACACCTTGCCCTGCTGCATCCACATGGCCATCCCAGCACTGCAGGAGAGGTGCTCCTGGCAGGCTGCTGATGGTGACAGCAGATGCAGTAGAGACCAAACTGTCTCTCAGACCAGGGGCTCCTGGTGAGGCCCTACAAGGAGACTGTGGGGAGCTGGATCTCCATGCGACGCTGCCCGGGCAGCATGTGTGCACAGCACGCCTACGCGTGTGAGGCTGTGACAACTGCGCTGCCCCCTCATTCCAGAGATGATTCCATTCTGTTTTACATTTTCAGGCTGCTCTGTGACATGAGATGAAACCAGTTTGTAATCATCTGAAGCCTGGAGCCTGGGAAGGTTCATGGATCTGCTTTTTTAAAGCTCCATCTGCTTTTTCATCAGTGCGGATTCCTCCAAGATTCTCACACTAGCAGCTCATCTGTCTTGGCTTTAGGTGTTGGGGCACAGAGTCTACCTCTGTATACACAGTGAGCTGCCCTTGGGGTGTGGGTGCCAAAGATGAGCTGCCCTCCACTGCCCACTATACCACAGTAGGATTTTAGAGCCCCCGCAGCTCCCTGAGTTCTGGCCCTGGTCTTCCTTCCGTGCCTCATGGCATGGAGCCATAGAAGAGGCACAGTGTGCCCAAGGCTGAGGCCAGTCTTACTGCAGCTGGGCTCTGATGAGGTGGTGATGTGGACTGAAGTCCAGGGATGCCCCACTGCAGCCCTTCACAGTGCTCTGCTTCAGTCTTCTCCAGGGGTACCTTGGTGCCCTGTTTGAGAAGCACAAGCTCCCTGTCCCCGGCACCGTCCACAGGGGCTGTCCACGTACCGTCTGCCTAGGACCCACCACCACACTTGCTCATCTCTCAAGGGTAGCAGATTTGTTCAATTGTGAGCTGGAGATGAGGTTTGGGGCTCCCCCAGCCCCCTCCCCTAGGAGCCAGTCCACGCCTCGTGTTTGGAATAGGTCAAAGCGGGAGGCCATGGTTTCCACATTGTCCATCTGAGGTCCAGATCAGGCATCAGAGCCTCTCTCTGCTGGTCCAGGTCCCTGTGGCCCTTGGTTGGTTAATGGCTCCAAGAAGCACCCAATACTGCCAAGCAGGGTCCTGAAGCAGGTCACTACCCCTTGAGCCCACTGCTTCACACCCGGCCTTTTCTTGTCAGGGCTTAATGCTCCTAGTAACGTGCTTTTATTGGGCTTCCTCACAGACAGTGAGAGGTTAGGCTTTTCCTTCAGGGGCCTCCTCTCCTGTCTGAGTCAGTGTCATGCTACAGAGTCAGGTGATGCTTCTACCGAAACCCAGGCTGCCCCTGTTGGGGTGGCCACAACATCCTCCTGAGCCCTGGTGCCCTCTGGGCAGGACCCCTCCCTTCTTGCACTGCTCCACAGGACTGTGTGCCACTGTCAGGGTCTGACTTTCCGTGGATAGATCTACTGGTCCTCAGAAGGGGGAGAGGAGAGTGGCAGATGGGAACACACACAAAGATGAGGCATGTGTCCCTCTTCCTTGCCAAACTGGAATCCCGATGAATTTATACTGGGGACACAGAGGTTCTGAGGCACAAAAGAAGAACTCCAAAGTTGCATGGCCAGAGCAGGACAGGGGTGTCAGGGTGGCAGTGCCTGCCGATGTCTACAATGCTGCCTCCAGGTAGACCGTGACTCAGGCTCTGCCCCTCCGCACCTATGCCTCAAGGCCACTGCAGGAGACCCAATTCCAGAGCAGCTGGCACTCACTTCCCCAGGCAGAGCCTCACCTTCAGCAGCAGTGGGGCACCAGGGGGCAGTGGCAGGGTCCTGGTCTGGGTCAGGGACAGCATAAGTCCTTCCTTCAGAACTGGGCGGGGCGTCCATGGGACCCATCCTCCTCCCCGTGAAGAAGCCATGGCTCTGTTCTCATGTACTTTCTCCATGGGTACAGCTGCTTTGAGGGGTGACACTGCTGCTATTTGCTCCCCCAGATACCCACACGGATTCCAAGACAGACGGAAGCCAAGCCCAGCTGGGCGGGTATGCACTGTCTCTGTGCTGTTGCCCTGTCCTGAGCCCCAGGTCTGCTCACTGCCCCCCGCCTCATCTCAGGGCTGTGGTTGAGCCAGAAACCAACAGAAGTGGCACTGGGCCAGCTGGGCTCAGAGGCACCTGCCTGTACTCCCAGCCCTTTGGGAGGCTGACGCAGGAGGACCAAAAGTTTTAGCCCAACTTAGCAGGACTATATCTCAAGACCAAAAAAAGGCTTGGATGTAGCTCAATGCAAAGGCTCCGGGTTCAATTGCAAGTGTTGCCCCCTAAAAAAAGGAACTTTACTAAGAGCTAATGAAAATCAAGGAGCCCAGCTGCCAACCCCACACTGAATTTTACACAGTGAATAATTTCTCTCCCATGTTATGGGCCAGGCTTCCATCCACGTAGACCCCTGAGGCTTCTGTTCACTTGGCTTAGATCTGGGTGGAGGTTGGCTCTCCATTCTTCCTTGAATGTAAAAGAGAAGAGTAGTTTCTCAAGGTTAATCATCCCATTATTGATGAAGTAGTCAAAGTCTTTGAGGTATGAAATCCAATACACAGTTGAAATGGATGGCATTAGGACAACATTAGGTGGGCTGGGAAAGGTGACTTTTGTCCTCTAGTCCACATGACAGCCACACCCACAGCTCCCACTCATCAGGAGCCACAGGATCACTAGCATGCACACTGCCACACTGCTTTGCTGTTGGGTGAGGTTCCTCTGGGGATGTTTAAGATACTCAGAGAATTTGAGAGAAGGTTTCCTCTGGAGCTGGACATGTGTAGAGTTGGCAGACAGTCTCTGAACAAAGGCAGATCTCTTTCTGCACCGCCAGGTGGTGACCCAGGCCAAGTGTGTCCTTGTAAGTGTTTTGACTCTTCACGGGGGCTGTGGGCAGAAGCTGGGGGCCAGCCTCCAGTGTGCTGTAGCAACAGTGACTCAGGAATGCCTTTGGGCAAGCTGGCTCCCAGAATCCTGTCTAAGCCTGACTCTTGTGCCAGCAGAGTGCCTGGGATCCCTGTGCTCAATTAGATATGTGCTATACCGTCATGGCTTTTCATCTCTCAAGGGAAGCAGCTAGGGGAACAGGGCCTCTCATTAATGTTCCCTCAAAGGGCAGGTAGTTAATGACATTCTGTAGGTCTCTCATCCTCAAATTTATCAAAAGTAGTTGCAAATAGAAGTCTGTTTCACTTTTGTGTTTTTTATTTGCCTACACAGTTTCTTGTGAGTGTTGTGTGCCCAGAGGGGTCCAGAGAGCCAGTCCTCATGGACCATGCAAGGCTATGGACACTTCATTGATCTGTCACTCTGTCCCTGAGGGTGGAGAGGTCCCCAAGGGTGCAGAAGCTGTGTTGGCCTTTCCATCAATGAAGTCTCATCATGACTCTGCAATTGGATGTTCATGGTGGACATTTCTTAAATATTTTCTGTAGCCATTCTTAGTGTGAGCTGAGGTTTGGGATTTCAGAGGTGTACCTACAGATCCAGAGAAGCAGAATGAGTATTTTGCTGGGGCCACAGTTTTATAAGTGACAGGACCTGGACTCAGTAATGTTTGACCCCAGGTGAGGGCCTTCCTTAGTCTGCACATTTTGTCATCAGAACGGGGTTCTAAAACTATCTCCTTTAGGTTCAAAGAATGGTTTCAGAGCTCACTGGCAGCCCTGCTGACCCCAGTGCGCACCTCTTCAATGCTCAAACAAGAGCATTGAGGACAGGTATTTCCCACCCCTTGATGGTGTTACAACCTGAGAAACCCAGTGTATATTAGAAAGTCTCCACAATCTGACATACCACGGGTGCATCTAGCCTGTCCAGCAACACCCCATGCTGGAATCTCTGTGGCTTTCCCCCGTGATTTTGGGGCCACTGGGAGCAGCTGCCATAGCCCACAATCACATATGGCTAGCCGGGGGGAAGATCCACATTCAGGATCCCAAGCAGTGTTTAATGAATGTTCACAGCTATCCGCACCATTGTGAAGTTGAAAAATAGTACATGGAAACAGTACAGGTGAAGCGCATGTGGGTGTCGGTTCGTGTGGCCCAGGCTGCACTCAATGGCAGCCCTCTCGGCAGAACCCTGCCAGTCCCCCAGGAGGGAAAGACCACAGCCACTGCCTATGGATTGTTTGGCGTTGCTCTTTTTGTTGGGGAAGAGTAAACCCCAGCCCCGTGCAAGGCTGGGTGGAGGGGAAGGGCGTGGACTCTAGGACCAAGGACATGGCTTCTTACTGGCCTGCCGGGTGCTGCCCCCATGCTGCAGCTGGAGGCCCGAGGCTGAGAAGCCGTGGTAATGTACCACAAGAAGAACCGGAATCAACAAATGCATTTTGCTCTAGTATTATATACTATTATAGTACTGTAAGTACAATGACGTGAATACTAAGAGCACCAGGCGTGCCAGGAGAAAGAACAACTCTACTCAGAGGGCGGAGAGAGAAGCCGGAGGGTTTCCCGGAAGAGGTGAAATATGAACCGATACTTGAAGAATAAATAAATAACCTGCCCCAGTTCCCGGAGGGATTGGCTCAGCTGGCAACTTGTGAGTTTGGGAGCTCCTGTTCCTCCAGGAAATGTCTGCATTTCTCATCCTAATGCCCTAGAGAAGTGGCTGAGGATTAGCATGGCTGAGCACCGTGGCTCGCTCTAGCAGCAATATTAATATTGCGCGTAAAGGAGCATTGTTCCCACGGAATGTCCCAGGCAGCTCACATTATGCTCTTGCCAAAATACCCTTGTAAACATCAAATTTTGAGAAAGTGAGGGAGAATTATGTTAATCATATTCCTAAGAGCACTCAAGCAAAGGGCTGTTTATTGAAAATATTGACAGGATGAAAAAACTGCTGGAGTGATATGGCTGGGGGCTTTCTGGGACGTCACCGCGGGAAGGCAGGGGTGCTCGGCTTTGACATGGGGCTGAGCTGACAGGTTGTTCGTGCCTGCAGGGACGGAACTGCAATCAGTCACACAGAGGAAGACAGGCTCACTAGGGAGGTCACTCTGGTCTGGGTGGCGCTGCTGGGCATGTCTGTTCCTGCAGTGCGGTGATGGTGCCCCAGCTGTGAGGGAAGAGGCTGCTCAGCTCCTACGAGGCAGACAGGCTCAGGGGAGGTGTACTGGGGGGACCCTGTCATGCTCAGCCCAGGGACCCTGCACGTCTCTCCTCCAGCCATTCTGCCTCCTGTGTACAGCAGGTGTTTACAGGGTGGGTCTGAAGAACACAGTGAGTGTTTACATTCAGAGA
This sequence comes from Octodon degus, assembly GCF_000260255.1. Lineage (NCBI taxonomy): Eukaryota > Metazoa > Chordata > Mammalia > Rodentia > Octodontidae > Octodon > Octodon degus. The sequence continues at coordinate 653,352 of NW_004524927.1, forward strand.
GATGTGTTACAGTAAATGAAACATTTTTGGGAGTCCCCTCAGAACCCTCGCCTCGCTTGGGCCACACTCCTCCCATCGTCCTTGCTACTTCCTGCAGCAGCTCTGGAGTCCTCTTTCCTGGGGGTCTTTAGCTGCATTGTTCTGGCTGCCTCAATGTCCTGAATGGATTCAAAACATCTCCCTTGGGCTGTGGAGAAAGCTCAGTGGTCTAAGCACCTGCCTAGCAAGCACAAGGACCCAGGTTCGATCCCTGGTATCACATGCCATACCATGCCAGACTTGGAACCCTGGGTATGCTGTGCTGGCCACTGAAACCAGGTGTGGTGGCGCACATCTATAATTCCAGTGCTGGGAAGCTCAGACAGAAGGATCACTGTGAGTCCGAGCTGTGTAGTGAGACACTGTACCAAATATATATACTTTTTAAAGCCATCTCCCCATTGTGGTCATGGTGACTTTGGGGAAGAGTCGGAAGTTGCACGGTACAAGTCTGATGACTGAGGTGGGTGATTGTCTCTTTGTGCTTGCTTGGTCATCTCTTCCCATGTGACTCTCTGATAATCCGGGTGCATGGTGGAAGAAGGCCTGAAATACCCACATCCCCCCAAAAGTCACAAACAGAATCCAAAGCAATCCCCTGGGGTGAGCACCCCCTTTCCACATCATTCAGCAGGGCTGAGCCCTCAGTCGCTGATTTTTGAGGCCCATCTTCCTGGAAGAAGAGCTGCTCTTTAGGTATTTACATAGAATCTTACATATGTCTTGTTGGACATAGAGTCACCATGGAACACTACTCTACCATTAAGAAGGACAAATGAGTCATTTGCTGAAAAATGGGTTCACGTTGAGACCATAATGCTAAGTGAAATAACCAGGCATATAAGCCTAAAACTCATATGTTTTCTCTTATGAGAAACCCAAAGCATAGATAAGTCAATGCAGACAACAGGAACTAGAGCGGCAGACATCTGACAAGTGGAAGAGGACTAAGAGGGGAAGGAAAGGGCAAAGGTTGCAGTGGAGGGGATGTAGCAGGAAAGCTGTGCTGTGTTCACGTGCCAGCTCCACATGGCGGCTGTGCTCACAATGTGCTGCCATTGTGGACTAATGAAATACAGAAACGACAGAGTCTCATGGGAGCAGGGCCATACCCTCAGGCATGTGCAGTGGGTCGGGCTTGGGTGTGACCCCCAACATGCCCCTACACATTATTGTCCCCAGGACTTAGGGAGGAGGACCAGGAAGCTGTGCAGCTACTCGAGGGTGTGGGGTCTCAGGTCATGACGGGTTTTCTTCTTAATATTCGTTTCTTCATTTCCCAAATTTTCTGCCATGTGCCATCATGGCTTCTACAACCATAGCATCCAGCAAGATTCTTCTGTAGATGAAAGCCCCTTCCTTCCTTCAGGGCTTTGGGAAGCAAGGCGTTGGAGGCACCGACAGCCACCACAACCCTTGGGAGTGCTGTGTGGGACTGACGCATTGTCCGGCCCTCCTGTCACCCACTGAAGGAAGGAGACGGGGACACAGTGTCAGCCAGGTCAGGTTCAGGGACCACACACTCAGGAGAGGCCTTTCCATGGGAAAATCCTTGTGACCCATTTAAAAATACTCTATTCAAACCAACACAATGGCTGGTATTTATATTTGGTTAAAAATAGCATTTTTTTTATTACAAAAGAACTTAGGGAAAAAAACTCTGAAAGTTATAAGAAACATATAAAGAAAGACATTTGCAGAAGTCTCTGATTATATACTTGTGCAGAGCTGTGGGGACATATTTATTGTGTTGTTTGAAGATTCAGTATGAATCTCGGGAATGAGAACAATAGGCTATAACAAAGCCATCTGAACGGAAGTCGGCAGCAACCTAGGGAAACAGCTCTGGAACTGGGGCTGTGCTCCCGACCCCAAACCCGGGGAACGTGTCCTCTCTGAGGTCACAGGTCTTCAACAACACGTTCTCTGATTCTGTGTTGCCTACCCTGTTCCCCAAGTGTCTGTTGTTTCTTCCAGGGATTCTAACGTCCTGCCCCTCCTGGCCAGCTTTTCTCCAGGTTTGCTGGACCTGCTGGACCCCTGGGGCTCTCCAGGACCAGCTGGGAGCCCTCAGATGCTCAGGGACTCTGGCCCTTGAGAAGGAAGGGTCTCAGGTGATGAAGTGCACATTGCAACGCCTATCTTAGTGTCCTCAGTAGATTGCCCTTTGTGTTTTCTCATTTACACAAGGAATGATCACAGTATACAGTGAATATTTAAATAAAAAATGAACTGCATCAGAAGACATATTGCCATGAATCCCCTCAGCCCCTGCCCCCTGCACACATGTCTCCCATTGTTCCTGCCTCTTTCTGCTGCTGCTCCGGAGTCCTCTTTCCTGAGAGTCTTCACAAATTGTGGCGAGAGTTGGTGAGTGCTGCTGCTGAACAAAGGAAAGAGCAGGCTGTGAAAACAACGCTGTGTCCTAGTCCACCTTAGTCACTAGATCTGGCACTGTGTGACTGCTGGCTTTTCCCCAAAGTCAGAATGATCTTAAAAGGGAACGTGTTTTGAATCAATTGAGGACATCAAACCAGCCCGGACAGTGCAACTAAAGACCTTCAGTCTGGCAGCGTGTCTTTAACTTGATACTTTAAAATCATGTAAACATTCATTGTAGTTTTAAGTCACAGCCCATTTCTCTCTGTACGTGAGACTCATGTTGGCCATCTTGGTCTCTGTGACTGTGTCCTCAGACATAGCTGAACTAAAGGCCACATACTAGTCCTGGGAGCTTCCTCTCCTCCCAGCTCAGTTCCTCCTGCAGACAGGATGAGGCAGGCCCACTACCTTTGGAAACAGGTGCCTCCTTCCTGTGCTATTAGTCTTTGGGGGTGAGGCTGCCTGCTTGTGACTCTGGGAGTGGGCACGTGATGTGGTCCCCACCAGGCAGAGCTTAGCACTGCCCACCTATGAGCGGCTCATTCAGGACACCCTGGCCAGGTGCTCAGGTCACACGGCTGTCTACAGCCATGACTATGGGTGCCCAGAATTCCAAGATCATGCAAAATGCTAATACAGTGTGCCTGTCTCATTGGGGGTGTGAACATTCAAGTACTTCTCTGAATCGGGAAAATGCATTTGCTACCTGTGTGGAGCCCTGAAGAACTCCATGCCTCTTACCTGCCAAGCTGTTCCCCAGTGTCCTAGTTTTCTCTTCCTAAGCCCTGTTCCCAGCCTCATCTGCAGTGGGTGGGACCGTCTAGTTCCATAGGGCTGGTGAAGTGGGAGTGGAACGGCCGTGAACTGCCGCTGGGAGAGCATTGCTTTCTTATTGTTGGAACACAGTCTCAGACACCCAGAAGTTAGAGGAGGAAACCTTTACTTTGTCTCGTGGTTTGCAGAGGTTTCAGCCCACAGTGGGCTGGCTCCAAGGCAGGGTGGCCTGGCGGAGGGGTCTAGCGCAAGAGAAATAGCCCATGGCATGGTGGACAGGAAGTAGTCTGCCCTACTTCTTCTTTCCCTTTTTATTCTATCTGGGCTATAAGTCTATTGGTTAGTGCCACCCATGCCTGTTTCTTCTTTGGTGAATCCACCATCCACACCCAGAACTATGCAAAACCCATCAGTGGACTAATCCACGATCGCACACTCATGCCCCAGTCACCATCCAAAAGCCCTGCTTGTCAATGCATCAGGCTTTGGGGGACATCCAGATTGAAGCCAAGCAGTCATGCCCCACTGGCCTGCTGACCCCCAAGTCCTCTTCCACTCTGTGTCTGACTGAGCCTTACACCTCTGGCGGGTTATTTGTTAGGATGCTAAGTAAGGCTATTCTCCTAAGTTAGCCAAATGGCCAAATATTTTTTTTCCTCAGTTTTGCATTACACCGTGTTTATTTTTACTTGATTTTATATGGCATCTAATCGGAATACGACTGGCTACAGTTAGTGTTTCTTCCTTTGTATGGTATTGCCTTCCTTCTTGATGGAATAAATACAAGGCCTTTCTCTGGGCATAATACCCTTTTCATCTGCAAAAGGTTGTACTTGCTCAGCACAGAACAACATCATTTTGTGAATAACATCCTCTTTTTCTTCTTCTTTTCCTTCGCCCCTCTTTTCTTACAGTTTTTCAAGTTTTGTGAATACCTAGTTGGTATGAGACATGGCATCAGACACTGAAAACAGAGCTAAAGAGTTAGATTAATGGTGCAGCTTATAATCCTGCTATACTGGGAGTCTGAGGCAAGAACTCAAGTCCAGCTCCAACCTGGGCAACTTAACAAGACTGTGCTGAAAAAAAAAAAAAAACAGATTGAATCAGACCATACACAAATTTCAAGTCTGTAAGTTGAAATAAATCAGATATCAACCATTTCATATTATTCACCTTCAATGAGTTTTAGTTTACTGTTATGCTAGCTTCTTGTTTCTTCTCCTTTCACCCAGTTCTCATTTACTTGGAGAGCTCACAGCTATGTAGAGATCTATAAACCAGCTCAGATAATTTTGGAGGTTAGGAAGATCTAGTGAAGTTGTGAAATGTCCGTTTATTGGGCAGAACAGTCAGCAATGCTCAAAATAGAAATAACGTGTGTCTCACAGGGACATAGGCTCTGCATGCTACATAAACACAGGGAGGGCGTTCCACTCAGACTTTGGGTAGCTGACATTTTCCTGGACATTCAGATCTGGACTTTCTCCTGTAGTTTTAGGCTTTGCCCATGTTGTGTACTTAGGGTGGGCACTCCTCCAGCCCTGCAGGCCTGCCCCAAGCCTGCTATCCAGGGGCAATTGTGAACAATCATCTTTCATTGCCACATGCTATGGTTTGGAAAGTAAATGCCTGTGTGGCCACGACTGGCTCCCAGCCTTGGTCTTCCTCCTAGGCACACTTCTTAGCCGGCACTAGGGAGTCAGAGAGTGAAAAGCCATAATCCTTCAGGTCCTGCATGGGGTGCATGTTGGTGGTGACAGAGGTCCAGTGGATGGGAAGGCCAGTAACCATCTAAATTAGTCCGCTCTCTATCTCTGTGACTAAGTACCTGAGAAATTCAACCTCGAAGAGGACAAGTTTCTTCACCTCCCAGATTTCATGGTATCAGCCCATGGTTGCTCAGCTTTCATGTCTCTGGGCCCAAGATGACGCAGGATGTCACGCAGGAAGGGAGCGATAGAGGAAAGCTGCTTACTCAGAAGCAGAAAGGGTGAGGTAGAGAGGAAGGAGCAAGAGGCCAGATAAAGTCCTCAGGGTCGTGTCCCCCTTGGAATCCTCTCGTCCAGCAGCCACTTCGCCAAGAACTCATCCACGGACTAACCCATGATGATATTGGCCTCTTCAAGGCCCAGTTACCTCTCTAGGTCCCTCAGCAACAAGAGCCCAACATGCAGTGCAGGGGTCCTTGGGCCTGCCTCTGGTGGAGCAAAGTCCGTGGTATCTACATCACTCTGGGAATGTGGCCACCTTATGACAAGAAGCCTTGAGATTGTTCAAGGAGACTCCCGGGAAATCCCCGTTTTAGGATCTTTGATAGTGAGAAATGGCCAAAAGTTTTCTCTTTAGCATAAATTATCAGCAGTGCTTGGAGACAAATGGAGTGGTCGGAAACATAGCGACATGTCTCAGGAGCTATTTCTGTCTCCTATAAATATGATATGGGCTATCCTTTCTGTCCACTTACTTGTAAATATGCAGATCCCTGCATATTTACAGCTAGGTATAAATAAGGACGGAGCAGCACCCAAACCTTTCCTGAGCTGGAATCCCTGAGACCACCTAGTTATCAAACACACTTCAAAAACCAGCACCTTAGTCTTTGAAGCTCAACTCGGTGCTTCCCAACACAATTCATTGAAATAATGACATAAAAGATGATAAAACAAAAAAAAAATTAGCAGTAAGTGTTTATGTGATAATTGAACTTACTCATTAAGGAGATTTAAAGACTGGAGTTTCAGTTCCTAGTTCTAAACATTGAGAGGTAGGAAGAGAGGGGCCTGAGTGTTGTAGTGTCCTCATTATTCAGGTCATGGGTGGGGACAGAAGAAGTCTTGCCTCTAGGGACTCGAAGCACCTTTCCAGGTGGGATCCCATCAGCCAAGGGTCTCCTAAGCCACCCTTTCTGTGGAGGAACTGCAGGAGACAGCAGCCTCTGAGACACCCAGGGCTGCATCCAGCCACCCTGAACCCTCCTTGGGAAAGGATACAGAAGGTGAGATGCATGGCAAAGAGGAGTCAGCAAGCTTCCTCAGTGAGGAGCCTGGTGATAGATGGAGTTTGCAGACCCCTCTTCCACTGTGATGAGATGCTGCAGTTGTCCTCCAAAGTGATGAGCAGAGCAGGCTGGGTTCCAGGGCTTTATTTACACAAATAGGAAGAGACTATCATGACTTTTATCTGGATGTTCCCCAAAGCCTCATACATACAAAGGTGAAGTTATAGGTGGTGGTGGGATTAGAGTGGGCTACAGCTGGCTTGATGTCACTAGGACTGGAAGAGGCGGTTCACTGTGTTGTGACCCAGAAGTATATATCCCTTTCTCTGGCTCCACCCTTTTTTCCCTACTTCCTGGACACCAGAATGTGAGTGGCTCTGGCACACTGCCCTACTTTGGAGCCAGGAAGCCATGCACTGAAATGTGAACAAAATAAGCCTTTCCTCCTTTAAGTTGTGGGAGTTGAGTATTTTGTCTCAGAACAACAGCAAAAGACAAAGACAGGGCCACACTTTGTTGACTCCTGACCTAAATGGATGACTTAAAATATTAATGGAGAACTAGCATGGAAGAAGTTCTAAATTCTAAATTCTACCCAACTTATAAGCCCATCCATTATTTTCACAGCCCTCTGAGGTACTTGTCATAGGTATAACTCAGGATGATCAGCTAGTTGGTGGACAGAATAACTCTGCTGCCCTTGCCCACCAGGACTGCTGACCCCCTGGGGTGCCACGTTACACAGGATCCCAGGGAGGCTCCTGCCTTCCCCTCCTTCTTCACAGATGCTCTAGCTGTGTGCCTTTGGGTGAATACATTCCGCCTGTGTTTCAAGGTTCCCCTCTTCCTTGAGGCCTCCGAACAAAAGGCACAAACACCTGGGAAAGGTTCCTCCACATTCAGAGAGCAGGGAGAGGTGGCAAGATGTGCTGCAGGCCAGCATGTACCCCTGGCTCGCCTGGAGCTGTCTGCGCTCAACCTTGGTGGACCTGCGAACCCTGTTTTCAGGCAGGGGGCGGGTTCTGGGGCTGCACTGAGCTTTCAAAATCACATTTTTCAGAAATGGCACAGGTAGAGATTTAGTGCAAGATGGTGCTGCTTGGGGTGTGTGTTCTCTGGATGTCACTACTCTATAGTACCTGCTCACAATGCCAACTTTGATTGACTGATTGATTGACCCTGAATCCAGGGCCTTTGCACTGAGCTACCTCCCTAGTCCTTTTAAAATTACAAATAAATTTGAGATAGTATTTGGGCAGATTTCTAAGTTGCCTGGGATAAGCCCATATTTGTGATCTTCCTGCCTCAGCCTCTCCAAGCGCTGTCATTACCCCCATGTGCCACCCTGTCTGGCTCAAGTGACAATTTTAATCAGATCTGTGACTTCGCTGTCACTTTAAGTGAACACTATTTGACATTTCTCTCTGAACATTTCTTTTATGTGTATTATTTGCATCTCAAACCAGTGACTTTGACCATCATTTGGACTGTGACTGCTGTTTCCACCGATATTCACCACTGGTTATTCCTGATGGGATGTTGTGGCTTAGACAAAAATGGCCCTCAAAAGCTTCCGTATGCAAGACTGAATGCAGGCTTTTAGAAAGTGACCGGATCATGAGGGTACTACACTCACCAATGGCTCAATCTCCTGCTGAGTACACGGTGTGGTGTGTTGATGGGAGGTGGTCTGGTTGTAGGAAGAGGGTCAAGGGATGTGACCCAGAAGCGTCCCTGTGCCACCTGGTTCTTCTGCCTCACCCAACCTGCTCTGCCTCAGAACCCTCTTGGAGCAGCTAACAACCATGGACTGTACCCTTTAAAACTCGAGCCAAATAGCCTCTCCTTCTTCAAGATCCTTCTTTCAGTTGTTTTCCCCCCAGTGACAGGAAAGCAGAGTCGTACATGGGCTAATACCTTGTTATACTGGGGCAATTTGCTTTGCAACACATATTGCTATTGGGGTATAATTTACACCTCCTTTTGGATCTCATTGGCTGCCAGAAAAAAAAAAATGACAGAAACAATAAATAGAACATTGAGATTCGCACCCAGAGGCAGCAGGCGCTGGCTCAGTTCAAACTGGGTGCAGACTGCCTACAGGGAGCAGAGTGGCTTGGATGATCTCCAAGCAGAGAGTGGGCTCGGGCCTGTTCAGGGGTGCCTGGGGCTGGGGGATCCCATGGGACTCAGAAATCCCCTCTCCGGTGCGTGTCCTGAAGCTGCACTGGTCTCCCCATCTCCCTGTGCCTCTGACTTTCCCCTCCCCACACACTGTCACTGCTGACAGGCGCCTGCACTTGGGGACAGTGGGAATTGTTACAGAGCTTTGTCATTTTTAATGAGCTAGGAAACCCAAATCTGCGTCTTTGATGTTCTCACTTCACTGTTCCTGGAGGCGTTCACAGCTCTGACTCAAGATCTCTCCAGAGCAGCGCGAGACACCAGTGAATTGGATCGGGAGAGGAGAAAGAGGGCAGGCGCTGCCAAGACCCAGGGTGACTGCCACCATGTGGTGCCCTCAGCACAGCCCAGCCTTGGGCTCTGAGGCCCAGAAGCACACGGCTGCTGGACGCCCGCTGGCCCAGAACCTGCAAACACCTCTCTCTGGACCTCTCTTTCCAGGACTTCATGAGTCTGCAAGAGCCAAAGTGTCACTATATGAACATCCCACAGCCTGGACCTTGAGCCCAACAGACCTCTGTTTTCTTGTTGCTATTAGGTTCTCCAGCTGTTCCCAGCACTGGGACAGGATGTGGGCTCTTGTAGGGGAGACTTTAGTGCCCCTTAACCACGCTGGCACACACACAGCAGAGGTCTCACAGCTCTGAGGACACAGTGGGAGGTGGAGGGGGCTTCCTGTGTGGACCACTCTTTTCTGAGTCTCCCATGCCACATAGTCACCGAGTCACAGGACTCACCAGGCTAAAGCTGGAGGACAGTTGCACAATGCTGTGCAAGGCAGGTGTGTTGTTCCTGTGCAGGCTGTAACAGTGGAGGAGAGGGCAGTACAGGGACACGAGCAAGGGACTTTGCCTGGAAGGTGTATGGAAAAACTCAGATGAGCAACAAAAGCCACTGGATTAGCAGGGACACCGAGGCAGGGGAAGCCACTTGGATGACAACTCTGTGAGATGGTGCAGAGGCTGAGCTACTGAACACAGGCCCCGTGCTCCTGGGGGGGACCCCAAAGTGGCTCACCACTCCTCCTTTTCCAGAGTGACAGAGCCAGAGAGATGCGTGTATAGGCACACCAATGATCTCCAGCAGGGGACATTTCAAGTGAAGGATTTTTCCACTTTAGGACAGAACAATATTACACCCATTCAGTTTTTAACCTTCAGCGCAGTGCTTAATAAATTACATGGACAATCACTGCTTTAATAGACAGCAGGCTTTGTACTTGGTGGCTCTTCCCAGCTAAAAAGTGTTCTGGGCACAGCTAGGGTAGAGGTGTTCCACCTTAGAATATTTTCAGCGCAGGAGGGTCCTTTTGAACCCAACCCCCTATAAATTGTGACGTGCCTGTGTGTAGAAAGATTTTAAGAAGTTTTCTGACCAACTCCAGGGGCCAGACAGTCTTCAGGGTGGGTGGCAAAGGTGGCTTCCATGGTTCATTTATGAAGTTTGTTCACTTCCCTTCCCCTTTCCTTTTCCCTGCTGCCGAGTCCCCTTCCCACCAGTGCCCTGGACCTCACATGGTTCCTGCTGGGACTCTGGCTGTGCCCCAGCATGAGTTGGATGCTCACACTGGACTGACTCCTCAAAGGGAGGCGTGGGGGAGGACACTTGATCAGACCACAGGGTTTAAGGTGGGACTTTGGAGGTATTAGGAGGAGGTAAAGCCATCATCAACTGGAGCCCCGTCATCAAATCCTAGTGTCCTAAAGGTAGAGGATGAGAGACCAGAAGGGACACACACCTGTGTCCTTACCCTTTACTGTGTGATGTCCCGAGTGTTTTCTGGGTTCAGCCAGCAAGAAGGCATCACTCCATGAGGCCTCGCAAGTGTCCACCTCTGACACGGTGAGCCCAAATAAACCTTCTTTCTTCATAAATCTACCCAGTCAGTCGTGATATAGACTGAAACACATAGGTTGGGGGAGGCAGGCTACCCCAGAGAGAGGGCCCTTTACTCAGTGCCCACTAATGCCAACTTGATTCAAACACCTGTGGGGACAGAGCCCTTTACCAGCAAGCTGGGCCTCTGGCTCCCACCGCTACTGCTTGGCAGTGTCCACAGGGACTGCAAGGGAGTCATCAAGATTGATTTGGGATTGTGTGTAGGTTTTGGTGAGAGGGTGACTGTACAGCTGTGACTCAAGAGCCCTTAGGATCTGGGTATAAATGTGGGGTTCACATGTCACAGACAGAGAGAGGCCTGGGGTTTGAGGACCTGCATGCTAGGCCCTGGTGGACTTAACCTTTTCTACTGAAGAGCTTTTAAGTCGGGCGGTGGGGCTCATGACTCAGCTCTGTGCCCATCCTGGGGGGACAGGTGAGAAGGAGACCTGGAGGTGAGGAACAGCAGGGCTGGGGACCTAGGGAAGACAAATTCACGAGAAGGAAGCTGGGGCTCTGGGCCGAGAGAGAGGCTGGGTGAAGAAGAGGCATGCTCCTGAGGATGCGCTGGCTAGCGATCCCCATGGCAACTGCCAGCACGACACTGGCCTTGGCCCAGTGCAGTCTTCTCCTTCCGTGTGCTCTCATCCATGCTTGGCCAGGGAAGCCCCAGCCCGTGGCTGTTCCCTGCAGGGATGGCCTGTGCAGGGCCCCCATCTCCCACGCCCTTTCCAATTCCATGCAAGCCTTCCATGCTGCATTTATTTCATATTTTATCCCTGTCTTTTTATTAAGGTGCTTATTAGAATGTGTCTATATATAGTTATGCATTTGCAGGAGCTGATATATATATATATTTTTTTTTTTCCTTGATCATTATCAACCCCTTTATCGTTTGTCCCCTTCCCCACCTCCAAAGACTCTGCTTTCCGGTTCCTGCCATTTCTCCTTCATTTCACTCTTTAAAATCTTGGATGTCTCATGTAAGAGAAGCCATGTGATACCTGACTTTCTATGTCTGCCTTATTTCATTAACACTCTTGTCTTAGTCACTTTCCTCATTGCTGGGACAAAATACCTGATATCCACCCCATAAGGGAGGAGAGATTTATTTTTGCTCATAGTTTGTAGTGCTTTTAGCTTACATTTGGCTGATTCCAGGGCAGGGCGGTGTGGCAGAGGGGCACGAAGGAGGAGGGCTGCTCCTGGCATGGGCATAAACAACAGAGAACAATCAAAGAGGAATCAGAAGGATTTCCATAAATGCTTCCGGGTCACAGTTCCTGTTATGGTTTGTGTCTAGTTGTCCCCCCAAAGCCTCATGTAAGTTATGAGGCAGACCTGGCTGGAGGAGCAATCAGTGGCTGAGGGGCGGGGCCATAAGGACCAGGGTGGGGCCCGAGTGGCGGGGCCAGAGAGGTGAAAACCGTTAAACTGGCTAGCCTGTGTTTTCTTGGAGATGTGGAGAGGGTCATCCTAGACACGGCAGTGCCCCAGCCTCTCCCTCAGTCACTGTCTTGAAACCTCCATGACTGTGAGCTAAATAAACCTTTCCTTCCCTCATTTTGAGTGTTGGGTATTTGTCCCAGCAAGGAGAGAAGAGTAACTAATACACTTCCAGTGACCTGCCTGTATGGGCCACACTCGAGCACTAAGTCAGCTGTGCCACCTGCATAATCCAATCACTTTTTCAAAAGCCCCACCTATGAGCTCAGGAGGCTTTGAGGGACATCTAGACCAAACCCAGAACACTTATATTTCCACAGACCTACACTTACATTTAGTAAATCAGGTTCTCCTTGCTGTAGAGGCGGAAGGCAGACATTTGGAGCCCACATGACCCTCCCAGGGCTTGACACGGAGTAGTGAGGCCCTATAGACTTTCCCGGCAGTGAGAGCCCTGGTTCTCTGCAGCCCTCTGAGCTGCTCAGAGCTGCCCAAGCTGGATCTCAGCAGGGATCGCAGCCTCCCACACACCATTTGCCCTCTGCAGAGCTCCTGCCAGGGCACCTGCTCCAGAGCCAACCGCCTCATGACAGCCCCCACGCAGCTCCCAGAGCCGCCGCCTTGTGCTAGTGCTGGCTGGTGGGGTTTGGAGCCTTCCAGGATCCTGAGCCCCATGGTGCTTCTACTGTAAGTAATGCTTTTCCTGTGATTAATTACAACTAACTTGGCCTCTCTCTTCCCTAGGCACTGGATCTAAATATTTACAAGGAATTCTGATCAGATGCTCGCTGTCCAAATTAATATTATTTCATCTGAAAATACAGGAGTGTTTTCATCCAAAATCAGCTGTTGTTTGGAGTCCAATCAGCATATTGCATGGCAAAGCAGAACAGGGGGTTAGGCTGCTGTTTGATGACACGAGCGCTGGCTGGCCAGCTCTGGAGGACAGGAACGGAGCAATGTGCCTGCCTGGGGGCATTCAGTAGGACTTACAGGTAGCCCAGTCTGTCTGTCTCTTGTTCCCACTGGGGTGGCTTCTGGAGGCTCTCAAGAGAGCAAGCTTGGATGTTGGAGGTTGAGCTGGCTGCTTGAGGTCCTATGTGCCCAGCACACATGGCCTGGTCCTCTGCCAACTTCTAGCACACAGCTGTCCCCTTGTCCTCCCCAGCCTGTGGCACCCTGATCTGATTCAACTTTAGTTGGGGGCTCCCTCCTCCCGGAAGCTGACTCCTCTTCACCTCAGGGCTGAGTCATGATCATTCTGAGTCAAACAAGGCAACCAACTCTTTTTCTTCTGCCAAAGCCTGTTTTAGGTACAAGGTTGATTCTTTCTCTTTTTGTTTTTGTCTGTACTGGGAATTGAACTTAGAGCTTTTGCACCAAGCTACATCACCAGCCACTTTTATTTTTTATCTTGAGACTGGGTCTTGCCAAGTTGTTATCTTAGTTGCTTTTCTCATTGCTGACACAAAGCGCCTGACCCAAAGTTAAAGCAAGGAAGGGTTATTTAGCTCACAATTTGTAGAGGTGTCAGTCCATAGTAGGCTATCTCCAAGGCAGGGTGGCGTGGCAGGGGCCTTGTGGAAGAGAAATAGCTCATGGTGAGTAGCAGGCAGCAGAGGCAGGAAGCCACAAGTCGGGGCCTCCCAGCAGCCCTCTTTCTTTCCTTTCCATTCTAACCAGGCCACAGACCCTTAGGGGAAGCAGTGCTCATCCCCAGGCTGGCTCTTCCCATTATCCACACCCAGAGCTATGCCAAACCAACCAGTGGACTAAGTTGGTAATCACTCACCCTGTATCCCGGCACCACACACTTAATCCCAGCATCATACTCTCTTAATCGGGCACCTCTGTAAGCTCTACCTCTGACCACATGAGGCTTGGGACATCGGAATTCAGCCGTGGTCCCTTGGCAGAACCCAAGATGCTAAGCAGAACAGAACAGAGGCTTCATCCAGCAGGACTTTCACAGTTAGAGCTAGACCCCCCCCCCCAAATCTCACGTGCTCAGAGGCAGGGGCTTTTGGAAGGTGAGTAGGTCATACAGTCATGGAGTGCCATATTTATCAGTGGATCCATCGATGATGACTTCATTGCTGAATGTGCTATGGGGTGGTCACTTGGGTGTGACCTGAAAGGCCAGTCTCGTCCTCAGCTCCTCTTTCCTCTGTCTGTTTTCTGACTGCCTCAGAGTGAGCAGCCTTCCTCTGCTACACCTCCTGCCATTCCATTTCTGCTTTGGGTCCAGCTGACCATTGACTGAACCTATCGGAAACGTGAACCAAATACACCCTTCCTTTAAGTTGTGGGTATCAGGATTTTGTCCCAGCAAAGGGAAGATGATGAATACAGTGACCAACGGAGGAGATTCTCCCAACATATGTGCTCTGAGTGAACTGAAATGAGCCATCATTTCAGTGTTTTTATTAAGAATAAGAGTGTTTTTATTAAAAATAAAAAAATAGTGCCACTTTATGTGTCCTAGAGGCTCAGCATTAGAGCATGGACCATGGTATTGTCAGCACCATCATTGCCAGCCATAATTTATCACATTTTGCACATTGATTCCTTGGGGAAATGCACTGAAAGATTCCCCCTCATGTCAGAGCAGAGTTGTGAAAATCGTGGCAGGATTGATGCACCTTGTCCTTTGTGTAGCAGCCTCCACTGTGAGCACCACGCCTGGGATGTGTTTGCCACTCTCCCTGGGGATTGCACACTGTGCAGTTTCAGAGAGCAGATATCAGGAGCACAAAACTATATTGGACCCTTGAGGCCAGGAGAAGTTTAACTCTAGAGGCTGGACTTGAGCACCGAGCCTTCTAGTGGACAGAAGGAACGCACACTGATGTGGACGCAGAAAGGAGGTCGAAGTCGACGGTTGTGTGTTGGCTTTTGATCTTTCTTTGTGATGCAGAAGCCTGTCAGGAGCTCTCAGATGAATACAGCCTTGCTCTCAGTATGGGAGCCACGTACATATTTTGATCCTTTTCAGTAACATGCATGAACTTAATATGAACGTTTATTCCAGCCCTTCCTGGGCTGCTCCTGGTGGCTGGATCTGCCTTTTAGGAGGTCCGGATCACTCCGCCATTCAGCCAGTCACACCAAGCACCCCAAATGTGGTGCTTGGGACTGCTTGCTTGGCTTTTCCCATCTGCTGTGTGACCAAGTCCACTCACAGTGGAATATGTCACTAGAGAAGAGCTCAAACACAGAGATAGCCTTACCCGTAGGGGTAGAGCTGTCATTGGGGTGTAGCTTCTGGTGTTTCCGCTGTAGGCTGGGGGGCAGAACCATGTGACATACCCAAGACAGAGCACTGGACAGAACCTGGTCTGACCCAGAAGCACACAGAGGGCCTTCATGAGGATACAGCGAGCAGTATTTGCTCACATCTCACCTGCAGAAGCTCTCCCCAGTCAAGGTTAGGACCCACAGGAAGGAGAACCTTTCCCAAGGAGCTGTGGGTAGTGGAGAGCCACTCAGAACTTGCTGGCCCATGACACCACTTCCTCTTAGTTCCTTGTTTTTGGTAAAAGGGTCTGGAGCTTGAAGTGGGGCCCAGGCCACAGAGGGGCCCTTGGGAACACAAGAGTCTCCAAGTTGGATGCAGCATGCATGTCTCACAAAGGACACGTGCTTTTGTCAACCTTGATACCAACAGCCATATTCTTATACCTCTTCCAGCTTGGAGTGTAGATGCGCTGGATTTTCACAGATGTTGGCAGGTAGGAAAAGAAAGATTAGTCCATCTCCAGTATACTCCTTTGGGGGGTCACCTAGTCTCTCATAGGTCAGGTTATCTCTGGGTGCTTTTGGTCTAGGAGGGAGCAGAATGGCAGATAAAAGCAGCAAATGGAGCCTTGTCCCTACAGGAGGATCCAAGTCCACCAACTGCCATTGATCCTGCTTCTCAGTGTGATGCAAGAGCAGCCATCTTGGCAGCCAAGGAGGCATCAGCCATGTCGCTTTGGGATTCTGTCATTACTGCCACCACACTGTAAGGGTGACTTCAGCTGTCACCCAACCAGGCTGCCCTGGCATCCTCAGGGGATTTTCATTGGCCCTACCTGATCTGAGAAAACATAACTTACACTATCAGTGCTGGTACAGCTGGGGTCACTGCGCATCCTTCCTGTGGTGGTTTCATCCCTCAAAGGCTGTCATTGCCAAGTGCCCTGTCATCAGCATGGTTTCTTCAGGGCCCTTTGTGTCTGCAGGTTGCTCAGTGGTGAACAAGGAGTCAAAGCTGTAGCCATTTATCTTTATGATAATTTATCTTCAGCCATGACTTTGGTGGCCGCTGGATGGGCATGCATGAAGCAGATTCATTAGCGAGGAGTGATTGAAAGTTATGATGAATGGTGAAGTTACAAAGATTATTTTGGTCCCAGATGAGTTGTCTTGAATCCCCCTCAAAATCTTCTCCCTCAAAATCCTCACCCTTGCTTTGAACACTCATCCCATGGTCCACGCCACATTCTGCAGAAGCTCTGGAGTCTTGTTTCCTGAGTGGTGCTGGTTGTCCTTGGCTGTGCTGTCCTAGTTGCCTCGATGTCTTGAATCCCTTGAAAATATGTACCTTTCATGGCTATTTTGACAAAAGTCGCACAGTGCTAGATCTGGCAAATAAGGTAGATGTGGACACAGGATTGTTTTACACGCCCGACGTTCTGGGGGTGGCCCTGGGCAGCAGCCTTCACTGAGTCTTTGCTCCCACCTGGTAAAGACACTTAGGAAAGAAGACTCCAGAGCTGCTGCAGAAAGTGGCAGGAGAGATGGGATGAGCGTGTTTGAAGCTGAGGGGGCAGGGATAAGAAACTGTTTTGTTAACATTGACTGTATATTTTGGTCATTCCTTATATTTGTGTGTCTCTCCCTGAGTCAGAGCTCCTGGCTGCCTGGCACTGGTTGGTCCAGGCATTTGTGTTGAGCAGTGACCACTTCCTGCTCAGGGGAAGGGAGGCAGCGGCTCCATGCAGTGAGTGACCACCCAGGGGAGCTGTGCTCTGTGTCCCATGTCTCCTTTGCACCAGTTCTCTGACCTCGTGGGAATCACAGAGTCATGCTGAGGCATGGTTTTGCTGTCTGCGGAGTAGGACAACAGCAGCCGTGTTCCCTGGCTGGCTCCATCACTGTGAAATACCAGTGAGGAGAGGGACATGAAAGAAAGGGACTTCTGATGCCAGCAACACTGACAAACGCGTGCCCTACCTGAGCAGGTTCAATGCCCAAGGCTTTGCATTTCAGCCATTACATGGGTGTTCAAGTCCCACTTTCCCTCCCCTGCAACTAGGAAATAACTACATTCATAAACCTGACTTCTGCAAAGCTTACCAGATATTTTAAAGCCAGGCCTTATTAGCAGCCTTGTTAAGAATAAGGATATAAAAATAGCAAAGCTACAACTGTGTCCTCCAGGAAAAGCTGAGGAAGGCTCTATCTCACCACTGACTTTCTTGGTGAGAGAAGGAGCCTTCGCCCACCACAGTTGGGTATCAGGAAACCCCAAGCCCACTGTCTGTGGGAACACAATTTCCTCTGCTCCATTTTTTTTTCAGCGAAGGACAAGGGCTCTGGCTTTTCTGAGGCTGACAAATGTCCACATGCTGAGGACCTGATTATAAATGGCCAAAGTATAAGGCTTTGGAGACAGAGGCCTGGCTGGAATGGGGACCAGGATCCTGACAGCCAAGTGCCCTGCTGGATTCTGAATTCTGATTCCAGACCAGGGCCGCTGTGGGCGTGTTTCTTGCAGGAAGCCTGCTCTGAGTACGCATTTCTCTTTCCCAGGTCTGTGCAGCTGAACTCCCAGCTCATATATCCTGAAATGAACCCCAGATGGCCCAGTTCTGTTTCCACACACACAAGGCTTCTAACTGAAGATGTGATTGTATTGGACTCTTGGTTCTAAGCTTTGGATGCAAAGCTCTGTGGTCTGCGGGTCCTGCACACCTGCTGAGCCCCTACTGTGCGCTTGTGCACTTGTGCGGGGCCATACACGGTGGACATGGAGAAAAGAAGTGGCCACAGGGAGGCGATGTCCCTGAGGAAAGGCAGGGCTGAGGAAGGGGCTGCTGCTACCTGTGGTCTGGGAGGCAACATGCCGTCCCTTCCCTCAGACACAGTCACTGAAGTTTGCATACTTCCTCCCTTGGCTAACAGCAAGGAGCCCGAGAGCCTTCCTCAAAGCAGGAAGTGTTCGCCCTTCCACATGGCAGCCCTGGGTTGTTCAGTCCACCTCCTTCATTTCCAAGCTGGTTTGTCCTTACAATCTGCCCCTTGAGCAGCCAGAGGAGGAACTTACTGTCGTCTCCATATATGCCAAGCCCAGGTCACATGGAAAGTTTTGGATGATTAGAATCAGACTGGATGTTGCTTGTCTGTTCATCACTTACAAGGTGGGGCAAGTGGGGTCCACAGGCACTACCACTTGGGGTGAGCCCCAAAGACGCCAGGAGCACGGCTCTGAGAGAAGCGCTTAGCTCTCTGTTTTCTGTAGGGACCACAAATAAAGAGCCCGTGAATGAGTCATTGGTCTCAGGCACAGGGCAGTTCCTTGGCACCTTTTCCCCAGCTGCCTGCAAACCTCGGGGCTTGCATCCTGCCCACAGGTGGTGGGTGGAGCTGAGGCCTGCGGGCAGATTGCAAGGAGTTCATGCAGTTCCTCCGGGCAGCATCCAGAGTGCCCGCTCGGTGTTGGTGCAGGTTACATGTCAGAAATGAGTCTCACCTGCCCTCTGCGCCTCTCTCTGGACACTGCAAGTGTCTGCTTTGTGTTCTGTCAGTGCTTCCATAAGCTGTCTTCTTATAGGCAGAGAGCTCTCTGCACCCTCAGGATGCTCCAAGCGTGCTGTGCCTGGGCCCCCCTGGACGGTGAGATCTGAGATCTTCCCCTTCTGCATTTCTTTCTCTCTCTCTTTTTTTATCATTTATTTCTGATCTAAAGAAAAAAAATGAGATGAGGAGCTGGCCCGTGGCAACGCTGACAAAACACTCGCTATCTGTCCTGCTCAGATGGCCGTCCTTAGGGTACTCTCGTCCTAAGATCCTATCGCCTGAATAAGGTCATCGCCGTGGGGAGATTATAGGGAAACCAGGTCAGCGCAGGGAGGCTGCCTGGGACCCTGGAGCTGTCACAAGTCAGCTCAGTAGAGGCAGAGCTGCCCACCGGGATGGCTGTGAATGGAGTTTGGAAAACAGATTACATTACAGCGCAGGTCAGCAGTTGGGAATCTGTCTGGCCACCTCCCTGCTACTTCCGTTTATCAAGGAAGCTCCTGCAGGCTTGATGGCTCTGCTGTTGGTCTGCAAGCTGCCCAGTGAGCATGTACCTACTAAGGCCCCAAGCTCGGGCTCCTCACCTGGGAGTTAGGATCATGCGCATAGCCAGGCATGCAGGCTGCCTGATGCCTGTGCCTACAGCTCCCCACACCGCTGAGCAGAGAAGCCAAGCATGTGTGATGGCTTTCCAGCCCTGCCCACCAGGTCAGGAACAGTGCTCGGGGAGATGGCGTGCCACTCCCTTGGGCTGGCCTGTGACTCTGGCTTTTGGCACTGCGTCCAGTTGAGAGTCCTTTCTCCTTCCCTTGACACTGAACTTCCGAGACCAAGGTGGGTTCAGCCTTGCCCAAAGCCAGTGGGTCCAGTGGCTCCCCTTGGGTGACTAAGGTCACTTGGCACCTGAACCTCAGGGTGTGTTAAATACATGTTTTCAGGGGTCTGTTCCATGTACTGTTATAATCTCAATCTTTCAATCTCTCTCTGTCTCTCTGTCTCTATCTCTGTCTCTGTCTCTCTCTTTCTCCTCTCTCCCTCGCTCCTCCTTCTTCCTTCCCTTTCTTTCTTTTGCAGCATTTGGGATTGAACCCAGGGCCTTCACACTGAGCTCCATCCACAGACATTTTTCTAAACTTGGTACAGGGTCTTTCTGTGTGGTTCAGACTTGTAGTGATCCTCCTGTCTCAACCTCCACAGGGCTGGGATTCCAGGCAAGTGCCACCACACCCGGTTACAGTGGCTAGCACAGCGTGCCCGGGGTTCCCCAGCCAGCGCGGCATGCAGTACTGGGGATTGAGCTCTATCCCTTGTGCTTGCCAGGCAGGAACTCAGGTCACTGAGAGCTATCTCCCCAGGTCATCCATAGACCTTTTTATTTATTTTTTCATTTTGAGTCGGGATCGCTCTAGTTACTAAGTTTCACCAAGTTACCCAGGCTGGGCCTGCGCTTGTGACCCTCCTGCTTCAGCTTCCCAAGTGCTGAAATGACCAGAGTGAGCCACCATGACTGGCTCATAATCTGTTTCTAAAGGAAGCTTAACTTTCCCTTTATAAAATTATCCTCGTAAGGAGCTGGATTTCCAGAACTTCTCTTGCTGCAGTTTCTGTGTTCCTTGCCGCATGCGTCGCCTCAGGATCTGACTGCATCCCCTGCTTGTGTCCAGCTCTGTGAGGGGCCACCTTGGCCCCTGTTTGTGTCACCCAGAGCGCTGCTTCCACAGACCATGTGGGCTGCTATGCCAAGCTGAGGAAGATGCCGCTGGCTTTCCAGCTGGACTTCCTGCCTCGGGTCTCAGTTGTGCTGCCTATCCACCTGACTCTGTGGGGGCTTCCTAACTCAGTCCAGGCTTCCTCATCTGTGAGTGGAGAGCCCAGTTCCCACCTGGCCGGTTGTCGTGGAGATTCAGCTCCATTCCGCCTGTCAATCATAGGACAGGGTGGCTGCAGGTCCTTCGTCAGCACTGGCCTCGCTTATTCCTCTGAACAGCAGCCTCTGGGGATATAGTCAGCGGGGACATCTTCCATGTCCACACCAGAGCCAGGATGAAATGGAGGACTCCCAGCCTGCTGTGTGCACTCTCCTATGGAACCGTTGGAAAAGAGGGGCTCTGGATTTCTTGCCTCATTATCAATGACCTGAAATTGAGCTGGCTTCACAGTTAGAGGGTGCATGGTTAGTTATTTATTATTCAACGACTCTCTGAGAAGCACAGTGTTTTGTAGGTCTGAGGATTGTCAGGGGAAAACAAACATTTCCTCACTATTGTTGAAGAGCATTATAAAATAGACAATTACAGTCATAAAAATAGCCAGTTTAACATGGGTGCTTACCTTTGCCAGGCTCTGTGCTATGCACTAAATGCTATGGGTATGGAATTTAATGTAGTCTTTGGGGTACGTTTCCTCTCTTCTTTTCATAGACAAGAAAACTGAAATATAAAGAGGCTAAGCAGCAACTCTAATGTCATGTCCTGATTCTTCATTTTTCATCCTATTAAATTTCTAGTTTCACTGGAATCTATTTTTTTCTTTCTCTACTCCTGACATGTCATTGTTTCTCATGGGCTTTTTTCTCTTAAAGGCAAAAAAGTCATCTCCCCCTTTTCTTGGCTGTCGAAGATCACAGGTGGGCGGGCTTTGTGTGGCCCAGGATGTATGACACCCGCCTCTGAAGCTGAAGCTGTATCTAGCGCATCCCCAGCATAGTACTGCTCTGTCTCAAGACTTCAGGGACTGGCCATCACTTCTTAACGGGGGTTGCCTCTCTGTGTGGGTACACAGCCCAGGGAGAGGCACACGGTCACACGGTGACTCAGTGCCCAAGGTAAAGAACAGAGCCTGGAGGTTGCCCTTGCTCCTCCTCATGGCCCCCTGGGCCACGTGGCCTTTCCATAGCTCCTTTCAGTCTACCGAAAATCGATGGATTCCCTTCCTGCATAAACAGATCCATGCAGCCCCTCACTCCCAAGGAAGCCAGGCTTTCTCTCCGACACGCTGTCTTGTCTTTGCAGCTGGGCACAGCATCCTGGAGGCTTGGCAAACAAAAATTTTCTTGTCACTCTCAGGTTCAGACCCGCCCACCACTGCTGTGTCTGCTGACCCCAATATTTCAAGCCTCCAGCTCTTTTCTGTCTGCAAAGCTGCCCCTGGTATAAACCACCATCGCATGCCTTGAGGGTGCCCTGGAGGATGTGGAACTGCTCTTCTGTTTCAGTCACATGCACCCCCAGCCTTCACCACTGAGGCCAGGAGCTTCCTCCAAGTTGCAGCCTGGGCTCTTCTTCTGAGAGCACTTCTGGTCTGCAACCCCACACTCAGGAAGACCTGGGTTCCTCTTCCTGACACGCAAGGCCAGGTCATTTCCTATTCCTCACCCTTCCCAGGTGTCCTGTGGGCTCTCCCTTCTGGCCCCACCTCAGCTCTTAGCTCAGGAGTGGGGCCTTTTCCTCATGCCTGGTTACTGTCTGTCATAGTCCTCACAGCTTCCCACCAACTCAAACTTGGAGCCCAGTGAGGATAGCTGCCCACCCCCTGCCTGTTCTCATTCCGTTGTCAGCCCTGGGATGGCAGAAAGGAGTTGTCCAGTTCTTTTCTGCATTCCTGGCAGCTGGAATTGTGTTGGGTGCCTGACTGGTGACCAGAAACATTGGCAAGAAGGAATTTTTCAAGGACGGACTCTTGTGTGAGACCCAGCCCCATCATGAGTTCTGAGGGGACTTCAGAAGTCTAGGTGTTGTCAGCACCCTGAGGAATTGCTGCTTCTCCTGCCATCTGCTTGCTTGTGTTCTTTGTGTCTCCCCCAACATTCTTCTGCAGGGGGAGCTGGTACTGAAGAGTGTGTGTCTCCAGGGGCCTCGAGGGCAGGGAAGTGGCACGTCCCCCACCAGGGACTTGGAGACTACAGATCCCTCCTCAGTTTCTTTCTTGTCATTGGAAAATCTCCCCAGAGCTTCATTGGGAGGTGCTCTTGGGGCCACAGATGTGAGTTGGAGGTTCTCTCTTGTCTGGAAAAGACCTTGGATGGCTGTGACAGGGGGCTGCAAAGTAACAGCATGGACTGGAGAAGGCCACTCCTCCTTAGGACCCACGGTAGCCCCTTGTATTCTGGTCACGTTCTGTAGGTTTCTGAGAAATGCTAATAAAATGAAATGAGTTCATCTTGGTTTCCTGGTAACTTTGGGGCCCCTAAACTGAATTATTGAATGCAGTTGTCTGGTGAGGCTGGACTAGGGTTTGGGCAGTGGATGTGTACTCCCCAGAAGATGTCCAACGTGTGTAGGAGCCAGGCAAAGCCTTAGAAGCTGTCTGTGAGCACCACTTTCTGCTCTTGGTATTCATTTGACTAGCATGGTGATAACGCTAATGTGCAGGGAGGTTGTACTCTGCTAAGCACTGGGCTGCATCAATTCATTTAATGCCTTCTGTACAAGTAAGAGAAGATGCTCAATGTTAGATTTCTGGCCCAAGGTCATGCAGCAAATGGAAACTGGGAACCTTGTAGGAACTCATTGGTATCTTGGGCACATGGGGAGATAGACAGGAATGGGGAAAGGGTAGACAAGAAGACAAGAGCTTGGTCAGGTGGTGACCTGTCTGCTTAATTTTGGCAGACAACTCCAGGGTAGCAGTAGGGATGCTTATTTATGTCTTTGCAAAGCTAGGATCATGTGACACTAGGTTGCCTAGTCACTAATAGCTGACATCGACCAGGCAGGATGCTTTTCTCAGGTCTGAAGTAGCTCGACTACTTTAGGCAGTCTGCTTTGTCTTGCCCTCACATTTTTGACCAATTTCCAGCATCAACAGCTCCCAACAGAACCAGAAGCCCAGAGTCCCATCTCTAGGACCTTCCAGGGATCAACTGGTGTGTGTGTCTCTGTCCCAAGGACTTGCTGGAGGCTTTTGCAAGGACGGGGCACACTCTGCAGTCTGCACATTTCACCCTCATTCCTGCATTCCCTCAAAAACATAGACTTTGTGCCTCTCCCATTGTAGACTGTGCTGAAGTGACCGGAGGAGATTCAGGGGCTTGGGAAGCTCAAGAGACCTGGCCAATCGAGGAGGGGCCCTGAGCAGGGCAGAGCAAGGCCAAATGCATGGCAGGGCCCAAGGCAACAGCTGTGGAGCAGAGTGGTGGAGGAGACAGGGCAGTGATAGCGGTTCTGGGGCGAAGATGCACTGCTGCACCTTGGATCCCAGTGCAGACAGAGTCCTGGAGCCTCGTGCTAGCTCTGTGTTTCCAGAGGCTGCCCTGGGGCACAAGGACCTGCCCTCCCTGCTCGGATGTAGCCAAAAAGTACTAGAGAGATCTTACACCCTATGTCTTGTACCCCCACACTGCACACTGATGGAAATGCGGGTGCCCCTCCCTGTATCTGTGGGAAGCTGCTGTGCCTCACCCTGTAGAGCCCTCTGCCTGACAGCCCAGAACCCTCTGCGGCATTCCCAAGGCACACTGGGCTTGGCTTTCTACACACACACACACACACACACACACACACACACACACACTCAGGGGCAGCTTCCCAGAGTCTCCATGTGGGCCAAGCAGGAAATACAAAAGTATGAATGTATGAATGTATGAATGGATGAATGAGGTTTCCTTTTGTTGCAAGAACTGCCCTGGGGGAGGAGGAAGGGCCCACCTGCAGCTCTTGCCCAGTGTTCCAAGCTCAGCAGGAGGCTCACCAGGAGGGTTCTACAGCAGCATCCGGCCACCCAGCCCAGGAGAAAGGGCTTCTGGGTACAGGACAGTTTGGGAAGAATTGCCTCCTGAATTCTCCCAACTGCCCAGATATTCAAACTGAATATTGAATCTTTGGTAAGTGTTGGGCTCTATGTGTATGTAATTGGTTAACTGAATCTTTCCCCAACTGACCTGGCCATGGAATGTTTCACTCCCACAGCCTGTTCTAGGTTGATCAGAAGTGAAGTTGCACTGAACATGCTCCCAAAGCTTGTTGAGCAACAGACTTCATGATGGAGGAGGGACTCTGGGTTTGCTTAACCAATTAGACCCCCCTTCCCAGCTGGGAACCATGGGAACCTGATGAGTCCCAAATGAAGGGCTGTATGGGGATTTCCAAATCATCCTCTGGAGGTGAAACCGTGTTCAGCAAAAGAAGTAAAACAAATCTATTTTCCATTAAACAAGTGAACTGTGTAATGGTTACAGATAATAATTTTTGTTTTCAATAGGACAGGACATGGCTGGAAATTAAGTGGATTCTAGGAGCAACCAAGCCTAATGAATACTGCAAGGATTGAGCCTTCGGCATCAGTGAGTGAACTGTGCTTGGATATTAATTGTGTAATCATGGGTAGAAAGCAGGGCAGAGATGGAACCGGTCTTTGGGTCAACACGGTCATCACTCTTGGGCTTTGAGCCTGGCACCTGTAGACTTCGAGGGAGACAGGGTGAGTTGAAGGTGCCATGGTCAGAATCCTGAGGCCACCCCTTTGGAAATGCTAGTGCCCGAACTAAGTCACCCAGCAGGGAGGTGGCACAGATGGAAGTTCTGCTAATGGACTGAGGGCAGCCCCTAGATCAAGCTTTGCTGATGGTGGAATTGATTCTCCTCTTGCCTCCAGGAGTATGCAAAGAGGGAAGGCGACTTCTCATGAAGAAGCGACAGTTTCGCTGCTGATCAACATGTACAGACGTGCAACTGTGCATTTGAGATTGTACCCAAAGTTGCAGAGATGGCAGCTTGGTCTCTTTCTCCGAGAGATCACACCCAGCACAGGGTAAGACAGGTGGAGCAAGGCCACCAGGCTGCGTGTGGTGCTGTCAGAATGTCACAGTGCCCTCTGGGTGGGCAATGAACTTTGGGATTTGGCCAACAGCTCTAGCTCTGGCCCATCTTATAGTTTTATTCCCTCCTGACCCGGTGCAGCAGGCCCTTGTCACCTGCAATTTGCTCTCAAGTGTGTGAGACTCAAAAGGAAAAGATGCATGGGAAGTAGATGGAGAATCAGTCAGTCATAAGAGTGGGTCTTAGAGAAGAGCCTCACAGTTTTTAATGTAATAGTTGAGTTGAGGGGGCTCTGGACTAAAGATGTCTGTAAGAGTGAAGTCGGTATGCGTGGAGGTGGCAGGATCCTTCCTGTGGGTCATTCTGGAGGTGAGGTCCAGGAGGAAGTGGCCAGTGAAGGAAGGGGAGCAAGGAAGAGGCTAGGGGACAGGGTCCTGGGCACGAGTGCTGGCAAGAGGGACATGGACCTGTGGTTCTTCATCACTAGGGTTGACAGTTAGGGTGAGCACAGCATGAGTTGTTGCTCCAGAGAAAAGAAGTCTGTCCATGAGTGGCTTAGCAAGCTATGAACAGATGTTCACATTTTTGCTGCATGTAACAGGGTAGGCATCGGTGTTTTGAGAGACTTGGAAGCAGGGAGCCATGCAGTGTGTGTGTGTGTGTGTGTGTGTGTGTGTGTGTGTGTGTGTGTGTATGTGAGAGAGAGACAGAAAGAGAGACAGACAAAGACAGACAGAGAAATAGAGAGAGAGACAGAGACAGAAAGAGAGAGAGACGGAGAGAGACGGACAGAGAGAGAGAGAGAGAGAGAGAGAGAGAGAGAGAGAGAGAGAGTTGGGCTTCTAATCAGAATGGCAGTGGCAGGCTCACAAAGATGGGTAAGGAAACCGGGTGTGGGCTAGCTGGGCTTGAGGGGGCTGGCTCTGATTTGGGGAATGCTGATAGGTTTGGGGTTTGCACATGGATTTTTTTTTTTTTTTTTTGGAAGTGGGGACTGAACTCAGGTTCTTGCACTTGCCAGGCAAGTGCTTATTCTACTGAGCTATCTCCCTGGCCCCTTGCACATGGATTTGATGTACTGTGGAATTCACCTGTCTAACAGGCCACACATAGTAGACCTGGAGCCTTTGTTCAGGGCTCCACTCTAGATCTGGGAGCCCTGGGCCCAGCAGAACAGGCAAGCACAGGGATGAGGAGCACTGTCAGGGTGCGAGGGCAACATCACGGAGCTGAGGAGATGAATAAGTTGTTTCCACAGGAACTGAGACACAGCTTTCTGAGAGGGCTGAGAGGGGTCACATGAGAGGAAGGGTCTGAGCGACAGGAAGCCACATGATGTCTGGGCAGCAGATTGCCCCACAGACCCACCGGGCCAGGGATGCAGTTCTAGTTCTCTGAGGATCATTTTACTTCCTTGTTTGTCTTCTGTGTTCGTGACCCCAACACACACAAAGCTGTGGTTCCTGTCACTGGGTCCCATTTCCTGCACAGAGTCATCCCACCTATCACTAATGTCATTGTCCCAGGACTAGTGAGGGTGGCTCTTTGTCACCAGAGGCTTCTGTCTGAGAAAACAAGGACAAGAAGCGGAAGCAGCTCAGTGAGCCTGCAGTGCTGCCTATCGGGTGCTATAGCAGAACTTGGCTTGCACCATCATGGTGTGATTTTCCTTTCTTAGGAGGAATTGCTCAGTGGCAGAGGTGACTCAAACAGGGCCCTCTTAGCTCCAAAGCACTTGTCCTCTGCACCGCATCCTGCTGTCCCCTTGCACATTATAAAAGAGCTACAAGCCTGGGACTCTTCATGCTAAACATCACAGTGCTCATTCAATACTCAGTAGCGAAATACTTGAGTTTGCAAGCAATGAATGACTTTAGAGCTTATGGCTTTGCTTCTCAGGGACATTTAGGAACGCTTGAGTGGCTCTGTGCACATCACAGCAGCGGAGACTTGCAGAGCTTTTGCTATCAGCAATGGGCTGTCCCTCGGGACACCTTGGCCCACAGTGGCTGTGCATGGTGGTTGGTAGAGAGCGAAGGCTGAGTGGCTTCACAGGTCACCTTGCCAGCAGGCACCCAGGCGAGTGGACTTACACCCCGGGCTCTGACCTGTGTCTGGCTGTCCCCATGTGGAGTTTGCATCTCAGCTTCACGCAGAGACAGAGCGGAGAGCATCGGAGCCGCAGAGCAAACACTGGGTCATAAGCAGCCTGGAGAGTAGAGATCCCAGCCAGCTCCTGTCTGCAAGAGTGTCCTGGCTTCTCCGTCTGCACGGGCTCCTCTGCAGGCCTTCAGCCAGAAGGCGTGTGTGCAAGCACAGGTTCCCGCAGGGAAGCCGCTCCTTTGGGTTAATTGGTTTGCGTTTGTGTTGCTCACCTCAAGCAGCTCCACAGGTTTTTCTTTTTCTTTTACTTTTTTTAAAATTAATTTTATTGAGAAACAAATAGCAGGTCCAGATTCTGAGTGAGAACTTCCACTGTGCTCTTGGGACCCCTCCAGATGCAGCCCAAGCCCAGCCTTGGCTAGTGTGTGGGAGAACTTCTGTCCTCCCCTGTGCCCCTGAATCCCTCCGGACCCAGCCCAAGCCCAGCATGCGAGTGAGACCTTCAGCTGTGCTCTCGGGACCCCTCCAAATCCCTCCAGTCCACCGGTTTTTCCTTGGACCTGTAATTCTGGTCTCTGAAGCCTGCCCATCTCTTTCTTTTTTATATTTTATTTTTTAAAAGAGAAAAAGTAGTAAAAACAGCAACCATTAGGAATGATATAGAATTTCACTAAACAAAATAATAGGAATTCAGCAATGGCTGTTATATTGCATAATACTGTCGTCATATTAGTCATTTAGGTTACCAGATATAAGTGTGCAGAATTGGCATATAAAAATGTTGTAAGACATTCAAAAGGAAAAGAAAAAAAAAGCATTAACTGCTCCTTTCAATAGACCAGAAGAAATCAGCAGCACAATTATCCAAGCTCTGTCTTTCTTATGTGCTTTTTCCTGCAACTGAAACAACCCAGATGTCCCAACAAGGGGCTGCCATGGGCCTCAGGGTCTGCTGGCTTCTCTGTTCGTTATCAGAAAAAGCTGTTGTGAGACATAGGAGCACTCACTTCTTCCAAGCACCCTTGGTCGCAGAGCGCACTGTGATATTACATGCACCTATTTTATTAAGGGTAAAAAGCTTTTGTAGTTGAAGAGGGCAGTGACTTCCTAGGAGAATAAAAAGAGGATTTTGAAAAACAAAACGCAATACTAGGTGCCGTACCTTGATCCTGCCTTCCAGGCCTAGGAGGTGGGTATGTAGAGTACTTACCATGAATTTATTTTATCAAGATGCTGTGTGGGTCTACTGCTCTGTAGCAGACACATACACTGGCTTTCTGACACATGCATCCTGTGTCTTTTTTTCAGTCCTGCCACATAGCAGTACTCAAAGAAGGAGGCAGCACTGATTTCTTGCAGGTGACACGGGGGTGTTTGGGTCAACATGCTTCAGGAGGACAGAGGAATGTGGCTGAAGGACTTTAGGTAGAAGAAGAGGTAAGGGAGCTTCTAGTTGAGGAAATCGCCCATGTCAAGCCACAAAGGCATGGGGTCCGATGTGCTTGAAAGACTCCAAGCACTTGGTGTGGTTGGGCTCTAGTACGTGAGGGTCCAGGGAGAATTGAAGGCTTGGGACCAACGAACACAGCTCTGAAATGACAGGCAGGGCCAGCTCACGACGTTCACATAGCACGATCTCCATCATGCCTCTGTGCACCATGACTGTGATGCGTGGTGACTTCTCTGTGCCGTGCCTTCTGTCCATCATGACTTCCATCCATCATGACTTTGGTCACGACTTCCATCATGACATTATCCACCATGACCTCCATGGTAACTTCCATTCGTAGTGACTTCATGCCCTGTGACTTCCAGCATGACTTTTGTCTCTTGTGACTTCCATATCTCATGACTTCTGTTCTTTATGACTCCCATCCTGATTTCTGTCCATTCTGACTTCTGTCATGAATCTTCTCATTTAGCATCTGTTCATCACGACTTCTGCCATGATTTCCCTCCAAGATGCCTCTGTGCTTTCATCATGTTTTCTGTCCATCATGACTTCCAACATCCACGCAGCATGACTTTTGTCTATCATGATGCCCCCAAGGCATGGCTTCTATGCAGTAATGTGGTCAGTACATCTTGCCTTCACCTATAGGTGATGGATGGTTTAAGGTGACTTTTCCAGTGGCAGGGACTCTGTCCCCACCCACATCCATCCTTAGCCATGACTTCAGAGTGACCACTTCTCTGTGACTCACACATGCAGGAAGGGATTGTTCTGCAATATGTGTGGAATCTGATTTTCCATTCGCTTTTCACTTTCACCAGCCTGAGTCCAAGCCCCAAGCTCTTTCCATTCCTACAGCATCTGGAGATCAGCCCTCTGGGTCTCTCTTCCTCTGTATTCTGTCTGGCTTCTGGGGCTGGACCTCCATTAGGCACCTCCTCAAAGGTGCTTGTGAATCTGCCACAAGTCCCATTTGAGAATATGATATATGACCTCATCTGAGCGAAATTGCCACTGTGTGTGAGCCAGCCTACTTCTCAGACATTAGCTCTGGTGACAGAGCGCCAGTGCCATCAGCCTTGCAGACATAACTGCCTCTACGGTCAGCCCTGCCGAGGCCAGGTGCTCCATGTGCTGCTGCCCAGGGTCAGGGTTCTGCCTGGGTTCAAGCTCTGGCTGAGTGGCTTCCTGGCTGCGTGCCCCTGGGCATAATGTCTCTCTCTCTCTCTCTCTCTCTCTCTCTCTCTCTCTCTCTCTCTCTCTCTCTCTCTCTGATTCCTCATCTGTAAAACAAGGGCTGCACTGCAGTTCCAATGAGAATACAAATCAAATGCTTAGTGGCAAAACTCACTTAGGATAAAACTAGTTAATGCTCATTGTTGTTAACATGAATAGAATGTGGTCGGTATCCTCAAGGAGCTGCCTCAGGGAGGGAAAGCCTGCAGTTAAAGGCACAAATACCACACTGTTGGAAGCGCGTCCACTAAGGCGAGAGCACAGGGAGGCGCAGAGATACAGAGGCTGGGCTGGGCTCAGAAGGCACCCTGAGGACACACCAGATGGGAGCCCCGTGTGGGGGCTGTGGGCGGGGCCCCCACTTGGTGCCATCAGATCCAGTGCCAAGTACCGGGCAGAAATGTGGGAGCTGTTCTTTCCGGACTGCCATGGTCATGATATTATAATGTGCCCCCAGATCAACTTTAATTTTGTGTCCTTTAGTCTAGATAGCACAGGAAAGATGAAAGTTCCCCTTTGTTTGAAAAATGCCTTTGTTGTTTTTTCCTGAGAACATGGAAGAGACAAAAGCAAACTTGGAGAAGAAGGCATCCACCCTCTTCCCTTTTACCACTGCCTGCCTGCCAGTGGTCTTAGCTGTGTCCGTTGGCCAAGGACATCTCAGGCAGTCCCTCCTGCCTGTTTCTCCCAGCACACAAGTGGCATCTGTGTGGTCTGATGGGAAATCCCTCTGCACATGGTGGCAGCATGGACTTTTGGGGAAAGTTCCGTGTGGTGTGGTCATGCACTGAAGGAGGGTAGGGTCTTCCCATCTGACAGACCCCACGTGACCACATGAGCCTGCTTGCCATGGCCGGTGAAGACTCAGTTGGTTTTCGGCCCACAGAAGAGCATAAAAGTGATGCCAGGGGGAGTGAGACAGCCTTGAAGGAGCCCCCATCACTGGCCAGGGGTCTTTCCACAAATGGAGGCTTTTATGAGTCTTGAGAGCTTAGCCTTTGCCTTGCAGTTGACGGGCACTCCCCGAGCTACTGTAAGCCAGGAACATCTGGCATTGGGCAGACCCTTGGGAGCAGCTGAGGAAGACCTGTTGTGGCCAAGGACAGGAAGCTGAGGGAGACCACCTGGTGGGTGGGGCTCAGCTGTGCCCCATATGTGGGCCTGGGGGAGGTCAGTCACATGGGTGATGGTCCCAATTCCACCCCCAGCCTGGCAGAGTGAAGCCCACAGAGCTCCAGGGAGCAGCAGCCAGGGAGGGATGTCAGGGGACTGGCCACCTGCAGCTGGGTGCTGCCAGGTGCTAGCGCCCCTCAGTGCTAGGGTCAGGAGGGTGATGACCTCCTCTTTTGGACACCACAGGACCCTCCCATGTGGCTTCTGCAAAGGTCCCTGTCCTTGTGGATAGGTGAGGTGTGCGCTAGGAGCCACCCCAGCCAGGACACTGGCGCATCCCTTGGGCTAGACCTGGCCTCTCATCGGCCGGGGCTGTGGGTCAGGCACTGTCAGGACCCAGGCACTCAGGAGCAAGGACCCACTGTGGGGGCTCCTTCAAGGCTGTCTCACTCCCATTGGCATCTGCCAGGTGTGCCAGCCTCTGTCCCCAGCTTCTGCCCAGGAGCAGCCTCTGCTTACAAAGCCAAGTCCAGGTATACCTCTCCTGGGGCCTTCCGCGGCTCAACCAGGCTTGGCAGAGCCCTCTTCTCTCTCTCTCTCTCTCTCTCTCTCTCTCTCTCTCTCTCTCTCTCTCTCTCTCTCTCTCTCTCT
>NW_004524927.1:685249-688768 GCF_000260255.1 Octodon degus
CTCTCTCTCTCTCTCTCTCTCTCTCTCTCTCTCTCTCTCTCTCTCTGTCTCTCTCTGTTCCCTCCCTCCCCTCTCCTTTTCTCATTCTTCCTTCCTCCCTCTCTCCCTCTTTCCCTCTCTCTCTCTCTTTTCCTTTCTTCTCTCCCTCCTTCTTCTTCCATCCCTCCTCTGTCTGCTCTGTCTGATTCCATTTTCCATCATTATTTTCAGAGACAAAACAGGGGCCTGGTGATCCCTTTGAGCACTTTCAAGTCCTTTGAGCAGATGGAGCAGCAGAGACTGAGGGAGTCTGACCACCGCCATGCTAGGCTGACCTGAGCCCCCCTTAAACCTCTTCCATCCTGTTATGCCTTTACCTCTGCTAAAGAAGCATAGTCTCAGGCTCAGCAGCCCCAGGAGCACAGCTGCACCCAGCTCCCGCCGTCCCTCACCCCGCTCCTGACCGGTGGCCACAGCTCCTTCTCCCGCGCTCTCCCTCTCCAAAGCCCCATGCTGGCCTTTGCCACCACAGCCACCTTCATGCTCATGAAGCTGTGCAAGACCTCACAGCCTGTACGAGAGCAACCGGTCTGGTCTAAGGGTCAGGACAGGCCCTCTCAGGTTTGTCTTGAATTCAACCTGTCCAGTGGATCTTGTGCCTTTGTTTTGTCCTCCTTCCTTCTAACAGGGAGAACTCATCTGGCTCTGGTCACCTGTGATCCCAGTCCTTGGTTGGTGGTCACAGCTCTGGAAGTGGAGCTGGGCTTGCCCACCCATCACACTGGGTGGGACACACACTGGGGACTGGGATAGTCTTGTCCCCACCACTTTCCTGCCCTTGCTGTCTATGAAACTTCCTCACTATCCCCACACCTGCACCTTGCTGGGCAGTGGCAGGAGCCTAGGTGACCAGCCTCAGGACTGTGTGCCTGGCACTCTGACATCACGGCTATCACCTGCTTCTGGAGGATGGGTGACCTAGGTGGGTGGGGACATTGGACCCCCACCCCAGGAAGCACCTGAGACTCCCTTGTTTCCTGTCTTGAGCACCCCTGTTATTTTTTGGGATGCATTTGGGGTGTGGACGGTTCCCCTGCTCAGCAGGGGTCCAGTGTCTTGGGTCCCTGGCATGCCCTGTGGTGCTGCCATGGGGTCTGGACTCAGAGGACTAGGGGATGAAGAGGGGCAGACATACACACTGGGGCCATTCTTATCAGGAGCCCTATGTGAGCAGCCGAGTCCAAACCAGACAGGACAGTCCCTTACCTGCTTGGTACGGACGTGGGGTGGCACCTGGAGGCCACTCAGAGGCTCAGCTTTCTGCCTACAGTGTGCACAGGAGAATGAACACGCAGAGGAAGCTTCTTGGGGAGCCCTTAAGGACTGGGGGGGGGAGCCCAGGGCCGGGCAGTGTGGGTGCCTGTTGAGGATCCAGCCCTGGATGCGCTGAGCACAGCAGCTCTCCTCGGACGCACAGACCACGGTGGGAGCAGCTGACATGTCCAAGGTTCCAGCTGGGGGGAGGGCTGAGCAGGACAGGAGGACAGACAGAGCTGGGGGCCGGGCCATCTGCAGGCCAGGCGCTCTGCCTGAACCCCAAGGCCTGCTCCCTTCCCTTCAGGCTCTGTGTGCAGCTTCTCCTGGACTCACTCGCTCCCTGCAAACCTACTGCAGTGCTCCGGGTCACCCTGGGGCAAGCATGACTGTGAGTCATGGGTCTCTGAGCTCCTGATGGTGTCACTGTTAGTGACATCCTTGTCCCACAACACGAGGATTCAGCTTTTTCTCGAGCGTCACCTCTGCCTATTTCTAGAAGCCCCCAAAGGCGCCCCTGCTCCCCGTCACGGTGCAGGTGTCTCGCGCCATGGATAATTTCAGCTTCTCAGTGCTGATCATTTTGATTTAAGGGGAAAGCGTCTCAGGGCGGCGGACCAGAAACTGCTGGTAAAAGCCTGCCAAGCACCTGGCGTCTTCTCTGAGTCCAATCCATTTTGCAGGAGACGCAGACCTGCTCCCTGAGGTTTGTCTAGGAGAGGCACAGGTTGGGCCCAGTTTCCAGGCTGCAAAGGGTCTCTGGGAGGAGAGGAGGTGACCCCCACAAGGAGATTTTCCTTGTGCAGGGGAAGCACCCAGAGCCTGGCAGCCTGCTGCCTCTGAGCACCAGGATCTGCCATATGGATGCCCCAGGCCTCAGGACAGCGACCTCAAGCCGCAGGTCGCTGTGGCTCCTGACATTCCTGGTGTTCCCACAGGGATAGGGAGGGAGGAGAAGAAGGGTGGTCACTTAAGAGTAGAGTCTTCTACTACCAGGAGGACCTGCTCATGCTGGCACGTGACTACCAGCCTCCATTCAGGGTCACTCCCAACCCTTGGGTATGGACATGAGGGTATGAGGGAGAGACACCTCCGGGAAGGCTCAGGGAGGGCCTGAGGCCAGAGATGTCCAGAGGTGACCGTGTCCAGCTGTAGGCTCTGTGGACAACTACATATCTCCTTAATTCAGGACTCCATTCCCACTCTGTGAGGGTGGACTCTCAGAGAGGTTGAAGGCCACACCCAGGGGCCTCCAGTCTTGGTGCAAACTCACCTGAGGCTCTGGGGAGCTGGGGGCCTGAGCTCATGTCTGAGTGCAGATCCTGCTGCCAAGGGCTGGGGGGCATGGGTGGGGTCACTCTGGGCCTCTGCCATGCTCTCTGCTCCTTGTGGCCCCAAGTCTCCAAGCCAGGGCGCTCTCCGTACCACACAGAGCCCACACGCAGCCCAGGCTGTGTTCTTGCTGCTCTGCTTGCTCCTTGATCGTCCTGCCCCCCAAATGTTCTGTGCCCTACAAGTTCAGAGCTGGCCCTCCAGGAGCTCAGCACAGTTCAGTCTTTAATCTTTGCATGCGTGTGACACTGAGGATTGAACCCAGGGCCTTAGCGCTGAGCTACATCCAACTCCTTTTTTAAAAAAAAATTTTGAGACAAGGTTTTACTTTGTCACTAAGTTTCCCATGATGGTTTTGAATTTGAGCTACAGATGACTTAGCCACTGTCACTGGGACACAACCCCCAACACCCATAACATAAAGGAAACGTTCATTTTGGCTCCCAGTGTGAGCCCAGGGTCTGCAGGCTCCAAGCAGAGGGGTCTGCTGGAGGAAAGGTCTCTGCCATCAGGGAATTCAGGAGGCAGAGAGAAGGCAGGAGCCAGGGAAGAATCCCTGATAAAGGAAGGCACCCCACAATCCACTCAGCATCCCCAAGACATTTGGGGGACTCTCCAGGTCTAGACTACCAACACGGAGTGTGATCCACACTGTCCAGGGCTCAGGGAAGAGACTTCTTGTGGTTCCCATTGGTGATGAGGACCAGGATTGTTTTCTCAATCAGTGAGAGCAGGTGTTTTAGTTATTGAATATAAATTTTCCTCTTCTAGTCCTATCAAATGTCCACATGCCTGTGATGAAATACAATAGCTTTTCTATTGTGGCAAGTAAGCTTGTAGATGTGCTTTTGGGCCACGTGTTAAGACCCACATGGACTGAGATGTCCCAGTATA
>NW_004524927.1:688868-698997 GCF_000260255.1 Octodon degus
TATATATAGCTAATGCATACCATGCCATAGGTTGGATAAAAAATTTAACCCTGCAGCCTTGCATGTGGGGTCTGTCATGGCTCTTTGTTAGGTGGTTTTTGTTTTTTTTTCAGAACACCATGAATTGCCTTTATTTCACATGCATCCACATTTCAGTAGTTAGTGGTCCTGAACAGTGGGAAGATGCAGCAGGGGCCAGGAGGCCAGGCCGCCAGCCCCAGGATCCACAGCATGCTGAGCCACTCCTTTGTCCCTGCTAAGCCTGAGAAGCAGCAGCACCAAAGCCAAAGTCCACACCAGCTGGGTTCTTCTGTTCCTGTTCTCAGACTGTGCACTGGACCCAAGTGGAGGCCAGGGCACCTGAATGAAGGCAAAAGCCCGTGGAAACCTTCTTCAGCTCCAAAGCGAGGTGGGTGGGAAAGCGGGAACAATCTAGATGGACCCACATGCTTATGAGTGTCTTTGTGTGGCCTTGCTTAGTCTGCCCACCAGGGACCTGGGGTGCCAGCAGTTCTGCATGACCCCAGCAGTTGCTCTGTTCACTTCATCACACCTGAGCTGAGACACCGGCTGATGGTGGCAGCAGGCAGAAGCCCAGGCCCTGGTACTCATTTCCCAGGCTGGTGGAGAATGAATGAATGACTGTGGTTCCAAAGCTAAAGGAGGGACATCAGATACTTTTTCCACCTTACCTCACGGCTTCTAGCCAGAGGAAGGAAGAGGTGCAGAGAGTGCTGGTGGTGACAGTGTGACAAAGGGGGGAAGAAGGGGAAAAGCAGCACCCCTCAACCAAGGTGGGGGTGTTAGGTGTTTTTGCCAGTAAATATTAACATTGAGAATAAACTTCTCTATTGTCAGAGGGGTAGATGGCCACAGTACAGGCTTGGTGTTCAGTTGTGACTGTTACATTACCTGCGAGGAGGTAACCCAATGTTCATCTTTTTGTCTGGTGATTTAGAAAACTGCAGAGTTCATGTCCTGCTTTCGGTGCCTCCCACTTTTGGAGCCCAGGCCTCGACTGCAAGGTCTGCTGTGCAGTGGGATGCACAGATCCTGCCGTTCTGGCCACCCTGCTCTTTGCCAAACGTGGAGGGCACAGAGCTCAGGGGCACTGGTGCCACTTCCTGTAGTTGGCACTGTACCTGGAAGCCCTAGCTGGCTCTTCAGGGTCTGGGACAGAGACAGCGGGAAGAGAGCTCTTGGGACTGGGAGATGCTGGAGCACTGTCCTCTGGCCACCTGCACTCCTGCCTCTGAGGCCGTGGGGCCTGGGATGGTCCTGAAGTGTGTCACTGCCAGAGCTGAGTTGGCCTGAGAGCCTCCCTCCTCTCCCTGCACAGAGCAGTGGTACGGTCTGGGAGCCACCTCCCATTTCCTAAGCTCCCTCTTCACATCAAGAGACAATCTCAGCCCTTGCTGAGACCTGGCTTGCTCCTTAGAGACATGCCCCAGCTTCTAATTAGAGGGCACAGGAGCCACCTTCACCCTCCATCTTCAGATTCTTCCCTAGGAAGCTGAAGGCTTGGGTGCCACTCTGGGCACCAGCTGGTGCCCATCTCTCCCTGGGGGCTTGGGACAAGTCCCTTCTCCCACCAGCCTTACTGTCTCCTCATGCTGCCCCAAGGTCCCTGGGACTGACCTGTCAATCTCTCTGCACATCAGCCCAGAAATGTGGGGGTCAGCAGCACAGGCAACCCAGGCTCTGGGCTGGAGGGAGAGCTGCCCCAAATAGGTCACCGGCTCTCTAGGCCTTCAAAGGAGGCTCTGTTTTTGCCTCATTAATATTAATTTTCTGACTGGGGGGCCTCATCTGAATGACATATTTTCCTGTTAAATATTCATTGCTAGAGCGAGCAGCACACACTATTACAGGAGAAATCACCATTAGCTGTTATGGACCATTCTCCCTGATTTGTCTCTTGCTCTCTGAGAGGCAGAGGCTCGAGTCTCACTTGGTCCTATTTGGGTTTGGCTACGGGGGTTTCAGTGGACACCGCAGATGTCCTTGTTGGCCACGGGCCCAGGATCCCGTGTGAGCGCAGACTGGTGCCCTAGGAGTGGGGCACTGAGCCTCCTGGCCTGAGGCTTCTTCCACAGCCTCCTGAGGAAGGGAGGATTGGGTAGAGGGGATTTTCCCAACCCAATCCACAGTTCATGGCTAAGAATCTAAGGTTCGGGGTATAGAAGGATTGATCAAAGTTACACATTAGCCAGGGAGGGGCTGTGAGAAATGCCAGGCCACTGTAGGCTACTCATCTGTGAGATCAAAGCCAGACAGCCACATCCCAGAGATCCTTCCTCCAAGTGATGTGTAGATCCCTGAAAGCCCTTTCCTGTCAGTCTGCTCATCACAGTTTCTCAAACAGCAGTCAACTAGACTCAAGGGGTCTCTCCTGGTCCCCAGCCCTGGTTTCTTTTGGAAACAGGGCTCTGTGTTTTCTTTTTTTGGGGGGCGGGGTGGGGATTCCAGACACTTTGGAATGAAGATACTCCCTTGTCGTGTCTAGGCACTGCCAGCTCTCAGGTCTGCCCACTGAAGGGGGGCCAAGCCTCTGCTGAGCTCACCTTGGATGACCTGACTGCAGTAGGACTGGGGAACAAGGAGGATGTGACATGTCGCTGAGCCCCACGTGCATGTGCTTGCTGTGCTCCTCCAGTACAGAACTGCTGCTGTGGCTGGCTGGGGGGAACATCCCAGGTCTCCTACTGTACTGAGCTGGGCTGGGACCAGGGTTTTCTGTGAACGAGCACCTGGGGAATGATGAAAACAGGGCACACCCATTTCATGTCACCTGTGCCTGCTGGTGTTCTCTGAGTTTTATCTCCACACCCATACTCTATGAACTTTAGGGTACTGCAAGTAGCGCACAGCCCCTGGGGCCTCCGTTTCTTCCCATGTGGACACTTGATTAAGGAACACGCTCCAAGAACACTGCCGACTGACAGCCTTGCACACTCAGCTTCATTTAAAAAAAAATTTATTCACCAAGCATTCAAAACTAAATGAAATTTTGCAATTAGCTTCTTATTGTCCCTGAACTCAGTAATGAAGGGATGTGGGGGATTTTGTTTTCCTTTTATCATTTTAATGTTTCATTGTGCACCCTAATGAATGTTAGCATTTACTCTCAGGTAAGTGTGTGGAGTGACACGCGCTAATTGCATACTTTGTAACCTCAAATCAGCAGAATCTCACAATATATCATGATAATGCCCCTGCATTTCATGGAGGGAATGGGCTGTTGAAATACCAGGTTAATTATGCATGCATTTAATAGAATCGTGGCGTGGAGCTGTGGGTGGGGGTGAGGGAGAGAAGATGTAAAGTCAGCTCTTTCAGTCCCCCTCGTACTTCTTACTCTGTTGCTGTCACCTGTGCCCAGCTGGGTATGTTGGGTGCACTTATTGGTACAATTACAAAGAAGTCCTTACCTTTGCCGAGCAATATGTACTAAGCAAAATGAATTCAGGCACCGTGGCTCACAGACTCACCAATAAATGCAGGAATTAGTATGCAAAAGAACATCACCTGTGTTTTCATAAGCGAGGAAACAGAAGCTCAGGAAGATCAAGTTCTGCCCACAGCCAAGGAGCTGTTTCTTTGAGAAGCAGGAAAGGGAACACAGGCCCCTTGCATGGCCACAGCCCATGGGAGGAGTGAGACCGGGGAGTGGCAGAGGCCCACATGCCCCTGACCCCTGGCTCCCAGGCTCCCTCCTCCCTGTGTGAATCGCCCTTGATTGCACAGGCTCAAACCTTTTATTATGTTAATCACCCTAAAGGATGTCTAAACTTGATTATTCGTGTCCCTGTCATCAGAAATAGGGGCAGGAAGCTCCACTCACTGGTTTGGCTGTCCAAGGTCACCATTAGACTCTCCCATCATTATGTGGATCTGGGGTGCCCTCAGTATTTAATTGTTTAGGAAAACGCATCCCTGGGCTGTGATATGCACATTATGACCTTGCCCACTCTGGCTCTGATGGGTCCTGTTTCTCATTTTCTCTCATTTTCAGCTGTTATTTCTATCTGTCTGTCTGTCTGGCCCTCCATCCGCCTGCCTGCCTGCCCACCTGCCTGCCTGCCCACCTGCCTATCTGCATACCGTGATGCTGTGGCAGGCAGGGCTCCCGGTGATTGTACAATAATCCAATCCAGGACCAGCATGCAGGGGCATGGTGCCGACCCAAGGTCTGCGGGAGTTGGGAGCAGCCCAGAGAATCTCTTGCTGCTCCCGTTTGCAGCTTCAGTCCTCCAGTGAGCGCTTGGACTCCCCCAATCTTATCCTGGGTCTCAGCTGTGTCCTGAATGGTGGAGGTCACTGAATGCGTGACTTTGGGACCAGTTATGTGTTTTTGCCACCACAGTGCTATGCCCTGCAGGCTGGAAAAGATGTTTCTCATTGGGGTGGAAGCTGTGGGTGGATGGGTGGAGAGTGGCCCCACTGCCAGAGTCTTCCTCCATCTGCCCGCTAACAAGCCCAGCCTGGAGGAAGGTGGTGGCTAGGAAGGCTTGCCCTGCCTCGAGGGCTCCTGCAGTAGCTGCTTTCTGTGATGCAGAAGAAATGTGGATAACTGTGACAGCCAGGGCCTAGAGTGTGAGAGCTGGTGGCCAGAGAAGCCAAGGCACTCCTCTGGACAAGCTTGTAGACACAGAATAAGGACAAGTCCACAACCACACACACACACACACACACGAGGGTGGCTTCATGCTCCTGCATGGGCTCTGTGAGATCACTACCTTCCTTTGCACATGTAATGTTTTGCTTGGAAATGTGTATGAGCTTCCTGCACATGACCACAGCACTGCTGTCTCTGTACGGTAGCTTGCTTTCCCGTGCTCTCCTGGGCTGTCCGGTCCCTGGAGCCACCCGCCCCTGTGTCCTGTGTGATTCTACCAAGTGTTTTCTCTTGGGTGATTCCAACTGGCACATCTCATTTCTGTCTTTCGTGAGCCAAAGGACTCACAGAGCTGGTAAAGCTTCAGGACACCTTTCTGTGAAGTGTCACAATGCTTCTGTGAGGTGGGCACACTGTCATTGTCACTTTACAGATGAATAGAGAGACTCATAAGACACGGCTGGACAGGCTTAGCCACACTGCTTTCTGGAGGATAGCGACATTTGGTCCTTCTAACAGGTAGTGATCCTGCTGCTCCTTTAAAAACAAGGTGCGCTCTACACGGGCTATCATTGCTGGGCTCTGGGTTGATGCAGGGCTGGGCTTCCGGTGCTAGCTGAGTCTACAGATCCCTCATAGCGAAATGGAGACAACTAATGACGTGCTGCTGTGTCTATCCCTGAAGTGCCTGCCCCGAATCCCCTCCCCAGGAGGAGGTCTGGTGCTCTGATGTCCAGACTGTAAGCTTTTGAACAAACTTTGGAGGGTAAAAGCGGGCAGGACCCCCACCACATCCCAGATCTTCACAGCCCAGGGGGCACTGAGTAGGACAGAGCCCTCTCAGCGTGGGGTGTTGGTGGTGAACAGCAGGTGGGGACCCCAGGCCACATTGTAACAGGAGATCCTAGAACCCTGCTTGGGGAGCTGAAGCTGCATACACTGAGACCGTGACACTATCCACTTCTTAAGGTGCACTTTCATTTTCAATTAACACATAGAAATTGCTTCTTTTCATGGGGCATAGTGTGACATTGCAACAGATGCACACAAGGTGTAAAGACCAGCTCAGGGTGCTTGACGCACCCAACACCTACGAGCATTTATCATTTCTTTGTATTGAGAACATTCAAATCCTTTCTACTGGCAATTTAGAAACCTTCCACCAGCTCTTGGCAACTGTAGATACCTGATTTCACTAGAGGACACTGGAAGTTATTCCTCTCTACTCACCACCCATCCTCTCTCCATCCCTCCCTCCCACACCCTTCCCAGGTCTGGCAACCACTGAATCTATTCTCTGCTTCCTTTTCAGCTTCCGCCTAGAAGTGAGAACACTCAGTACTTATCCTCCCATGCCCGACTTATTTCACTTTCCAGAAAGTCCTCCCATTGCTTTCCTTCTTCTGTAGTCGACAGGATTTTCCTGTTCTCACAGCTGATCAATATCCTGTTGTATTCATACCTTGTGTTTCTTTCTCCATTCATCTGCTGACAGATACCCAGCTTGACTCTGTTCCTTGGATATTCTGAACAGCACTGACACAAACGCAGGTTTGCAGCTGTCTCTTCCATACCCGCATTTAGGTGCCTTCCGGTCCATACCCAGCAGGGGGCTTGCTGGGTCACACAGTGGCTTCCTTTATCATTTTTGGAGGGAACTTCCACCCTGTTTCCTGTAAAGGTGTTGCCTGTGTAGTGGATTTCTAACAGAAGGTCAACTTGCTACACCCAGCTGAATTAAACTAGCGTGGTGCTGGGTGTGCGAGGCCCACCTGATAAAGGCAGAACAGGAGAAGCTGCTGAAACACTGTTAGGGATGCTGTTTGGAGAGGCTGTTAATTGGATTCTCCTGGGCTGTTCTGCTGGAAGACCTTGTCATGCTGGCTTTCCCAATGAACTTTGAAGAAGCTTGGGTCCTCATCTTGAGCATCGCTTCCTGGCTCTGGAGAGGAAGATGGTGCCCTGCTCAGCCTCATGAAGAGGCTTGTTTCATTGGCTTTCCAGTGGGAACTCAGCTTTCCTCTTCACTGGAGGAGCTCTGGACCTCACTTTTACTGAGGATGGCTGTGGTACTTTTTGGGGGAGCTCTGGTGCTTACCTTGACAGTTGCTTCCTAGCTCCAGTTCAGATCCCTCAGCCTGCTAGCACAGATCCTTCATCCCACTGGCACAGATTTCCTCACTTGCACCACTGACCCTTGGGCCTTTCCAGCACAGATCTGTGAAGCGAGCCTGCATGGGACTTCGTTGTAGCCTCTAGGCCTCCAGCTGGACTGGTAGGAGGCATTGTTGTGAATTCTAGGCCCTTAGCTGGATTCTTTTAGTATTTAGTGTGTAGACAGGTTTCCTGCACTTGTGGGATGTGATTCTTGGGTAATTCATCATAAAATACCATTAAAAAATGTGTCCTGTATTGTTCACTTTGCAAAAGCACGAAACCATGACAGCCTGTTTACAGACATTTCCTCCTATGTGTGGGTTGTTTGACCATTCCCCCTTTTAGGTTGACCACTCCTCTATTTAGGTAATGACCCGGAAGCCCAGGCCACTTAGATGGTTACAGGAAGGGGCCAGTGGCCTGGTGTTTGGTTCAACTGAAGAGTGTTTTTCCGACGAAGATTCTTGTGTGACCTCCTCACCTGCAGTCCTCAAGCTTGGTCCTGGGCGTTGCAGCAGGGACACTGGGGCTACTCATATTGAGCAGGAGTGATGTCCTGAAGGACTTGATGGTGCAGGGTCATGGGAGGAGATGGGTGATGCCTGGGCATCAAAGCCCGGGGATACTGAGATGGGAAGTTTGGGTGCCCACACCTACTCAGCAGGAAGCACAGTTCCCTGGGGCAGAGATGCTCAAGATGCCTGACAGTCACTAGAGTGGGTTGCCACTGTCACTCATAAAGGACACTCATCTATGCTGCTTCTCAGCAGCAGGCTGAGTCATATGGATCTCCTCCCAGCCAGTCTCCCTGGTACAGACAGGAAGGCCCCTTGTGGCAGCCCAGGCACCATCCCCTCCCAGCTTGTGCTGGTCACCTGGAGGTCCAGGCCCTGTGGATCCCACAGCACTGCAATGTGCCTACTGGGTCCACCAGAATGCTGTAGAATGCTTGATGCCCTTCTCCCAAGTCACTGAGTGACTCTTTGGTCCTCGAACCTCTCTTCCATGAGTACGGTGGCCTCCTGAGGACACTGTGCATCCTTCTCCCACTGTCCCCCCCTAATTCTCTTGTTTGGCTTCTTGGAGGGACACCCTGCACAGAGGCAAGGATACCTCACAGAGCTTTCCCATCTGCTCTTGGCAGAGGTGACTGCACCTCTTTTCCTAGGCTACTGTGACCCTGCTATTCCTGTACAGTCTGTGCACCCCACTTGATCTCAGAACCCTTGGGAATGGTCAGGGTACATCTTAATAGCCCACAGGCTCACTGAATCACAGCAGAGCCTGAGAGCAGAGAGCCCAGTGGGTAGGAACTGGCAGAAGGTCTGGAGGGAATGGAATCGGGCATGTGTGGGGTGTGTGTGTGTGTGTGTGTGTGCCCTCTATGAGGCCAGCACAGGCTTTAGTCCCTGGGGCACAACCACCCAGAAACAGAGTGTTAGAAGCTCAATGTTGGCTGACCCCACCTACAATGACCCGGCTTTCCCTCCTCCTGGACCCAGATCTCCACACTCCTCACCTAGGAGGGCAGAGCAGAGAGGTCATCAGAACG
Source organism: Octodon degus (assembly GCF_000260255.1). Taxonomy (NCBI): domain Eukaryota; kingdom Metazoa; phylum Chordata; class Mammalia; order Rodentia; family Octodontidae; genus Octodon; species Octodon degus. The sequence continues at coordinate 697,196 of NW_004524927.1, forward strand.
GATGCTACTGTCCCCTGTTGGCCTGAGGACACTCTCCCTCCTCATGGGAATGGAGGGCACAGGAAGAAGTGATTTTCATTTTGCAAGGAGACACAGCTGGCTGAAGAGCCTGGATCCAGCTCATGGTAGTTCTGCGACACCAGGCGGGGACTCTATTCCTTTGCAAGGCTGCTCATACAGACAGGGTCCCCTTCGGAGCCTTTAACCTTGTGCGTGTGGGGATTCTTTGCTGTCCCTACAGGTGCATCCTTAAGGGCTGAGCCTAGCATGAAGATGTGGGCTGTGCTCCACGGGGAGATGTCCAGGTCAGCGCTAGCATGCAGGACTCATGTGCAGAGGGATGTGCAGACTCCCAATCCCCAGAGCTGGCTTCCCACTGAGGCAGGTGTCCTGGAACCTGTGAAGGTTGGGTCTCACCCTGCCTTTGTCCCTGGAAAGTCTGTCTATCTGTCTCCCTCCCTCCATCCCTGTTTTTCTTCATCCTTCCTATGCCCTAAACCATTTCTTCAGCCCATCAGTGGACAAGCCACCATTGCCACTTGTTGGAGGAACAAAAGAGTGGGTGGCTGGCTACACTGACAGAGCCTGAACAGAGAACCTAGAAGGCATGTGCGATGTGCATGTGCAGGGATGGCTGTGGGGTGTGGGTGTGTGTGCATGTGGAAGGAGAGCATGGGTGTGTACTCAAGGAAAATGATGGAGGTGTGTGGGACATGAATGGATGAACTCAGGAAAGGGAGTGAAGGTATGTGGTCAGGGAAGGAGGGTGTGTGTGTGCGTGCATGCATAATGAAGAGGATGTGAAGCGTATAAAAGGAAAGGGGCTGTGGTCTGCCCGCTCAAGGAGGAAGGATATGTGGTAGGCCCAGGAGGGACTCATCCAGAAGAGGAAAGTCTCAGGACCAGAATGGGGATCTGTGTCCTCTTTCCTCATAGACCAGGTCAGTACTGAGCAAACCTGAAATTCCACACCCAAGACAGCATGCCCTGGACTCAGGCAGGGCTTGGCAGAGAGGAGATGAATGTGTGCTGTGCCCTTCAACACCCTGGACTCCCTTGGGGACAAGCCTTGGTGCCTAGATTACAGAGCTGGGGTTGCTTGTGAGCTCTCGGGATGGTGGTTCTGGCATGGCCCTACCAGAACCTGCCATCAAGTGTAGGGACCTGGGGCTCATGTCCTTCCTTCTTCTTTACCAAGTGTAGTGCCCTGTTAACTGGTGGCCAATTTGTTACACCCAGCTGAATTGAACTAGCATGGTGCTGGGTGTGGGAGGCCCACCTAAGGATTGTTGCCAGAAGAAGAACTGGAGAGGCTGTGGAGAGGTTGTTAGGGAAGCTGTGGGAGCAGCTGGGAGCTGCTGGTTCTCTTAGGCTGTTCTGCTGGAGGGCCGTGTCATGCTGGCTTTCCTGGTGAAGTTGGTTGTTCTCATGAGAACAGCAGTCTGGGACCTCATTGCTGCTGAGAATGGCTATGGCTCATTTGGGGGAGCTCTGATCCTCATTTTCAGCATTGCCTCCTGGCTCCAGAGGGGGTGCACAGCTCAGCCTCCTGGAGAAGCTTGTCATGCTGGCATTCCTGATGGGAACTCAGCTTTCCTCATCACTGGAGGAGCAGGGACCTCATTGCTGCTGAGGGTGGCTTTGGTACTTTCTGGGGGAGCTCTGGTGCTTACCTTGGGCATTGCTTTCTAGCTCCAGGGCAGATCTCTCAACCTTCCAGCACAGATCCTTCATCCCACTGGCGCAGTCTCTCTCTCTCTCTCTCTCTCTCTCTCTCTCTCTCTCTCTCTCTCTCTCTCTCT
>NW_004524927.1:699207-736944 GCF_000260255.1 Octodon degus
CTCCTTCTCCCTTTTCGCCTCCTTCTCCTCCTCCTCCTTCTGCTCCTCCTCCTCCTTCAACAGGGATAAAACTCAGGACCTTATGCTTGCTAGACAGGCTCTTATGCCACTGAGCTATATCTCCAGCCCTGGTATAGACTTTCTAGCTTCCACCACTGACCTTTGAGCCTTCTCAGTGCAGATCCATGAATCAGGCCTGCATGAGACATTGTTATGGACTCTAGGCCTCCAGATGGACTTGTGGGAAATACTGTTTTGAGCTGGACTCATGAAAGACACTATAGTGGGATCCAGGCCCTCAGCTGGATTCTTTGATCTTTAGTGTGTGGATAGATTTCCAGCACTCTTGGTATATGATTTTTTTTGGTGATTCATTATAAAATAATCTTTTATTATTATTATTATTATTATTATTATTATTATTATTATTATTATTATTATTATTATTATTTTGTGTGTGTGTGTGTGGCTGACTCAGCCAGCCCTACGGTGCTGGGGATTGAACTGTGGTCCCTGTGTGCTTGCCTAAGCAGGCATATCAGACCACTGAGCTATTTCACTGACCCTAAAATAATCTTATAAAATGTATCATTTACCTTGCAAAATCCTAAAACACTACAGCAAGAAATGTCAGTCACCACCACAGCCAAGGGCCTATAAACCCATAGGAATCCATTGACCTTCAGGCTGCAAATCTACCTTTTCCTCTAGAGCTGCTTTCTTGGTCAGGTCATTACCCACATAAGCCCCAGTCTTCTCTGCTGTGAAATGGAGGTTAGGCTGATTTTTCTGGATTTTTGAACAACAGAATGCTCACGTGAAACACTAACCCCATACCGAAGGCATGGGTGATAGAGTCCATCAGACAGGAGTAGATCCTGACCTTTGACCTCTTGGGCCCCTTCCTATAGTTCATGAGTTCATAGCCACCATGTCATTTGCAAGGACAATGGGAACCAAGGGGGCTTGGGGAGGCTCGTGTCCTGCCTTCTGGAAATTGGGAGTGTTTGTCCATTCAGATATGCCTTGTGCTTGGCTCCCGCCCTCATAAATGGGCTGCCTGAATGCCAGGGAAGGTGAGGTAGGCAGGAAACCACCTCCATGTGGGGGGCCTTGGTGACTGAGGTGGAGTCCTCTGCTTGGGTGCTGGTGCTGTCGGAGCCTGGAAAAGCACTTGCTGTGTCCCACATTGAACTGATGTGGGATGCTCTAAACACGTTCATGCTCAGGTTGTACCAAGGCCAAGAAACCCAAGTCCTGGGTGAGACCCAAAGTCAGTCCTCTTTTTCATCTCTGGTGATTCTGCTGCCTACCTGAGTCAAGAAGTTGTGGCATTGTGAGCAGGGCAGCTGTCCCTGGGTACTGGCTGCCTCATGGGTGTGGGGCACATCCTGATTCCAGGTGGCAAGAGGAGGGTAGCCAGTAGCCCATGACTGCTCTCAGAAAGAAGACCCTGCCATTGTATGTACCGTGGTTCCTGCCTTAGACTTTTCCAAGCCTCTCACCCCATTTACCCCAGCTGTGCAAATCCTTAGCTGTCCCAGGCTTTCCCATTGTTTCCTGTAGCTCTTTCCCGGACAGCTGCTTGGACGCCACGTGCCACCTGCAGAGCGGACATAGGGTGCTTTCCTGCCCACATGTGAGCACGAAGCCTGCACTTTTGCATCTAACAAAGGTCAAGGCTAGCCATGCCCACCCGTGCCCCCCACTGTCTGACGTTCACCAGGCGCGCACACTCTAGTCGCTGTCCTTGGTGCTGAATGTGCAAAGAGGAGGGAGCTGTGTCTATGCCCTTTGCCTGTCCTCTAAGCTAGATCTACCCCAACCAGACCCATTCCAATTCTTCTGCCTGAGTTGTTGCAATAGTTTCCAGATAGCTTTCTCTGTCTCCGTTCCAGACCTTGTGTGCCCCAAGGCCAGAGGAATCCACACTGCACCCTCCCTCAAGACCTCCCCCGGTCCTCGTGGGACTGAGGCAGATGCCCACCCGGCCTGCCCTGGGAGGCCTCCCAGCTGCATCTCACTTAACTCTGTGCTCGCACACAGCTATCCTCTGTGCAGCCACAGCCAATTACTCTCAGTTCATTAAGGGAACCATCTTCCCTCTCACCCCGATCATTGCTCACGCTGTCTGCTCTGTCTGCAACAATGCTCTCCCTGACTCTGCATTTTAATTGCCTATTTATAACGTACACACCATGAAGGCAGAGATAGGTGCGCTGTTGCTCCTGGCATCTCCAGTGCCTAGCATGGTGCATTCTCCTTGGCAGAAGAACAGGAAATTTTAATTGAATTGATAAATGCAGGTATCTGTTAATTGCAACATAAAAAAATTTACTGTTTACATGAGAATGTCATTTAACTTCTCTGAGGACCTTTCCTTGTCTGGAGAACAACATAGGAATATGCACCTCATAGAGTTGTTATGAGATTCAAAATAACTGAAATTTGTAAGGCAGCCTGGAATAAAGCCATTGGCCAGTCCCATAGCAACTGTCCATCAGAAAGTAGCTAATGTCATTCTTCTGAACCAGGAAGGGAAATGTTGTTTTGGCCACGTGTTGCTTCTCTCTGCAGAGTGAAACCAATCCTTGGTTAAGGTTCTAGATTCTGAGTCTAAGCCAAGCATGGTGGCACATGCCTATAATCCCAGCATTGTGGGAGGCTCAGACAAGAGGATTAGAAGATTATGCTGTGTCTGAGTGATGCAGGATGATCCTGGGTCAAAATAATTAAAAATACAAAAGAGGGCTGGGGTGTAGCTCAGTGCAGAGGCCCTGGGTTCAACTACTAGGTGCTGAAAAAGAAAGAGATCTAAGCCCAGCAATTGGTTGCTGCTGCATGTTCCTATCATGTTCATGATCGAGTTCTTAGTAGGGTGGGAGTGACACCTGCAATGTCTCTTAACTTATGTTTTCAAGACAGGATCTCATTATGTGGTTCCAGCTAGCCTTGAACTCACTTTGTAGCCCAGGCTGGCTTATAACTCACGATGTTCCTCCTGTCTCTGCCTCCTGAGTGCACGGGTTACAGGTGTGCACCACCATGACCAGCCACCTGCAATATCTTTCTCACCCACATGAGATGGGAAGGAGATTGAAATGGTTTCAGAACACTAAAAATCTCCTACAAAACCAAGGGTGAATTGCTTCAATATTTTGGTCTCCTAGATACTATAGAAACCTGTGCTTTAAACTAATGGCACTTTTGTTCTGTCTTCCACATCATTAATAAAAGTGAAGGGTCCAGCTGGTGCCCACCAGAGTCCTGGCCACTAGGCCAACCCCATACATCATCTGAATCCAGCCCTGAAGCCAGCTCATGGTGCGTCACAGCACATGTATTTCAAAGACAACCATAATCAGCATCAAGGAAACTCCAGACGCTTCCATCACTGACACTTCATCAGAGTTTCCATGTTTTATTTATTACTATCCGCCCTATGGCCTAATGGGGCTTTTCAAAAGCTTCCTTTGCCTACCACCATAGAGCGACAAGATGCATACTCAGGTGACTTTTGCAGAGGACTAACATTGGCCAGTGTGAGCAGCATCAACTTGGACACACACCTAAGGACACATACATACACCCAGGCACACATGCACACATGAACACATGCCATGGGATTTTGAATTGAAATAGTTATAAAATAGATTGCATACTTTCCTATATAAAAATATGATGACTCATCAGTGATAGAAATATTGGTTATCCTATCTTACATATGGAGAGGCCCCCAGTAGCTGTAGGCATCCGCCTGCCTCTGCTTCCACTAAATGACCCAACAGCCCATGATTCCTGAATGTGCAGGGGCTTTATCGCTCTTCTCTCATGTCTGATTCTATAAACAAAAATATTGTCATATATGCATTTATTTAGAAGAAAGTGTTTTTTTTTAAATCAATCTGGCCAGTGGTGGTGCATCTCTGTAATCCCAGCATTCAGGAGGCTGAAGCAGGAGGATCGCAGAGAGTCTGAGGCCAGCCTAGGCTACAAAGGGAGCTCAAGGCCAGCCTGAACTACTGGAGACCCTGCTTCGAAAAAAAAGTGGGGTGGAGAAGGTGAGGATTAGAAATAACTGTATGAAGGAAATCATCGCTTAAAAGGATGGCAGTGGTGTCAATTGAAGCAGAAGCAAAGATAAATTTTCTTGAGAGGGAACAACAGGACAGAGGTCCAACACTGAGTGCAGCATGGATTTCAGAGCCACCATGAGTAGCATTGGAATTGTGGTCCTATCACTCAGCTGATGTGTGACTTCAGATGGGGAGTCCCTGCCTGCCACATGGACAGCTAGCTCCTTGCTCCCCCTGGGCAGGATTCTGTGGCACTCAGCTCAGTGACGGGGTACTGAGGACAAGGACCTGGAGTCCACTGTAGACCTCCAGGTAGTTAATCTGTGTCTTGATCTGTGTTCCTCTAGCTTCGCGATGCCATGAGTGGGCAGCGGGTAAAGACAAGAGGTCTGTTCTGGCTCATGGCTCCTGCTTCCGGATGAAGGGTGCATCCAGAAAAGGCTTTCTTTTTTACTTTTTTTAAGATAGATTCTGGGGAGTGAGTTCAGAACCTTTGCACTGAGCTACATCCCAGACTCTATTTTTTAAATTTGAAACAGGGTCTCTCTAAGTCACTAAGCTGTCAAGGCTGGAGTTAAACTTGTGTTCCTCCTGCCTCAGCCTCCCAGATCGCTAGCATTTTGGGCTTGCCTTACCATGGTGAAAGCCTTCTCACTGGTGGAGCCCCAGGCATTGGATGTCCTCCTCTCTTTCCCTCCATATTTGACTCTTCTAGAGGGCCCATCTCCTCAACCCGTCCTCCCTGGGGACCAAGTGTCTGGTGTGTGAAGCCTTGAGGTGTACAGCCACCTCTAAGCACAGCACCCATGAATGCAGATGTGTTTTCTGTCTGAGTAATGCTTGAGCCCTTCAGGTGTTGAGGCTGGATAACCCATTGGTTCTTACCCTTTGGTTCCTAAGATCTCAAAATTAGACCAGGAACAGGGGATCCAACCACTGAGGTATCTGTCTGATCCATAGCAGAAATCAGTCTCCCTGAAAACAGCTGCTAGTTGGGGCTGGCATTCAGTGCTCCACACTGGGTCAGAGGGGTGGCCTGGGAGGACAGCCTCATGAGGGACCCAGGACTGTCATATTAGCAGCAGGCTCTGCACATCTCTGTGTTGATGCACAGCAAGGAGGGAGGAGAACTGCAGGAGAGAACAGCCGTCTCCCAGATGCACGGAAGCTGCCGAGACGCCCTCCCCGGAGAGCTCCTGCCAATCCAGCGTACCCCACCCCGTGGTGCCCCGGGAGGTCCCTGATGCTCCTGTAAAATCCTATTTTCTTGGTTCTTCTTATCTCTGTGGTGACAGGGTGACATTTTAAAAATCTTTTATAAATTCTAAGGGGAAGCTAGAAGGAAAAGATTATAGGTTAAAAATAGTCAAGTTCCCAAAGTGCTGAGGTTTCATCCCGGCTGACTCTGACCTCCTTGCCCAGCGCGGCTCCTCTGCCCTCCTCCTGCCTCTGCACACTGGCTTCTCCCCTCTGCACCCTGAGAGTGAGTTCCCTGACTCCCTCTGGTGGGGAGGCTGCAGGGAGGCACAGGGCATGCTCAGGAGGGAAAGCCAGGTGTCCTGTCCCATTCCTGCCACAGGCAGCATCTCTAGAAAATGACTGCCTTAGCTACTTTTCTCATTATTGGGCTGCAATACCCAACACTTATGACTTAAAGAAGGAGAGATGTGTTTTGACTCGGTGTTACAGTCCAAGGTCAACAAGTTCCAGAGAAGAAACAGCACTGCAGGGGGCCTGTCAGAGGAAAGTAGCTTGAAGCATGGCAAGCAGGATGCAAGAGGAGTTGGGGAGGAGATCCACACTTCCAGCCCACTCTCCAGGGACTGCCCCTTCTGACCAGTCCCAACAGAAGGTCAGCTATGGATTCATTAGCGGGTCAGTCCACCCATGAGTATATCCGCCCCATGAGCCAATCACCTTCCAAACACACGAGGCTGCAGGACCACTTTAGACAAACTAGGATGTAGGCAGAGAGCATGTAGAAGCTGGGAGTGTTGGGAGTCATGCCTGGTCTGCCATGCTCACAGTGAAATGCTCAGAATAGAAGACACCAGAGCTCAGTCAGGAGGAGGGAAATGGGTGGTAGGCCTGACTCTTGTGGTCCCTTAGCAGGAATTGCCCTTTCCCAAGAAACCCAGGTCTTTCTGGTCTGCAGACTGGGGGCTGAGAGGTGGTCATGTGGCCCTCTCTTCTCTGCAGCAGTTCCAGGCTCCTACTCCCTGGGCCTATGATCAGGGAGGAGCCACCACCCCCAGACACCATGATTGGGCTGCGACAACCTGATTGTGATGTCAGGCTGCACCAGTCTGTGTCTTAATGGGAAGGTGGAGAAGATGCTGATGACGATCTTGCACTTTACCAAAAGCTTAGTTGCATTTTGCCTCAACTTTAGTTAACACCTGAACTCCGCTTTGTATGCATGTGTGTGCATGTGCATGCTTCTATGTGCATGTGTGCCTCTGTTTGTGTGTGCACACATGTGTTGGGGGCATTTATGCTTCACACTAACACCTGTTATCCTCCTATTCTTCTTTTAAGGCTCAGATTCAGTGTGGTCTCCTTCCCCAAAGGTTGCTCCACAAATCCTATATTATGGTAGCTTCTTTCTTATTTGGTTGGACATGGTGAGGGCTGACATCTTGACCTGCCAATGTGCACATCTGGTGTGCTGTGAGTACCATCCTAGAACACTAAAAACATCCAGCCCAGGAGCAGGTAGGTTGCCAGTGAGCGAATACTATGCTTGAAGCTGTGGTCACTGTCAGTTTTCCATTTGAGGTTAGACTGTGAGCTGATGGGGTGGCACAGGGCAGCTTGTCTCACCCACAGTAAAGTGGGAAGTGATGCCATGGAAAGCCACATTGTGTGCTGGCATGTCCACCTGGTCACACCTCGCAGCCCAGCTTTCTGTCCCATGTTACCCTGCAGGATGTGTTCCCAGGATGTATCCCATCACACGTTCTTTTCACACATCCCAGGACACATTGCCCAGGATGCAGTCCCCTGGGGCAGTCCCCAGGGCACATTCCAGGATTCCACTGCATCCACCCGTGTCCTCCCAGGGCCATCACCTGCAGGGCTTCTGGGTGGAAGGGAGGTGAGGGTACTCATTACTTTCTTCTGGTCAGGCTTCTTCAGGCTGGCTGAGGCAGCCTGGGCAAAATCGATAACTGCTGACCAGTGATATATGTGGGCCTATGTTTATAGCAGCACAATTTGTAATAACCAGAACTTGGAAACATCCAAAATGCCCATCACATGTGGAATGGTTGAAAAAGATGTGGTACTTTTATATAATGGAGTACTACTCAGCTATAAAGAATGATAAACTTGAAGCCTTCATATTTAAGTGGATGCCCCTTGAAGATATACTTATTAGTGAAATAAACCAGACCCACATCTGTAAATATCATATTATCTCCCTAATATAAGGACTTACAATTCTGAAAAAAAAAAGATAACTGCTGACAGATGAGACATGGGGAACATGGGGGAAGGGAGAGCAGGCAGTGACACCCAGCTTTCTGTGGTGGCCCCCACCAGGTACACACTGAGCTACCCCAGCTGTGGAGAAACACTTAAGAGAACCAGGAGAGAGGTAGGGTGTGGATCAGAAGCCCCAGGGTCTGGCGTCCTAGCATGGAGGTGCCACTTTATGAGAAAGGACAAGAGCACAGGACAGGGGGTCACTGGGAGGGGACTCCTGAGGGCGTACAGAAGAGGGAGACTAGACAGGGAGAGGGCCATTGCCAGCAGCAGTACTTGTGTATGAGGACACTAATGTCTCAAAGAGATGACAAGTGCCAGAAAAGACACTGATAACCAAAGCCACTAGAATCTGCTCAGGGTCCTCTTTCTGGAAGCTCAGACAACACCCACCTATGCCCATCACATCCTGTCAGGGACTTCTGTTCCCCAACAGCCCCATGCCTTCTTCATCCCAAATGCCACCCTGGCATCTCAGTTCTCAGACCTCTTAAATTCCCTTAGTGTGTACTCTACGCTCCCTTTATAGTTTCTCCTGGTGTTAGGTGGGCGGGCCCAGTCTCTCTGCATAGCAAAGCTCTCCTTCGCCGAGTGAGGAGCAGATCAGGTGAGTGCTCACAGAACTGTCCTTCACAGGCCAGGGAAGGGAAGCCACAAGTCCCTGCTGCTGCACTTGGTCTCATCCAACGGAGAAGCCAGGGCACAGAGACTTTGAACAGCGAGGGAGAAATCGGCAATCTCCAAAGTCCCTGGAAGTCCCTCCAGTGGGACCCAGGATCTGACATAGAGGGCTGCGGGGGCTTTGCCTGTGTCTGGGCCACGCGGAGGGCTTGGAAGGTCACCTGAGGCAGGATGGCTGCTGGGAATAGCAATGCATCCAGAGGGAGGCGATAGTTCGCTTGTTTTTACCATGAGAAAGATAACTTGCGCTGATAGGATGACTGTCTGGGGCTCCCACATTGTGACAGTGTGAAGATGGAGGGCGGCGCAGCCACTGTCAGATGCCACTTTTTTTTGTTTTGTTTTGTTTTTGTCTCATGTGAGACTAGAAAAGAGCTCAGTACCCGAGAAAGGGTCTTGGGGACCTACTGCAAAAAGAGAATATTTTCTGTCCCCACCCCTTAGTGACTCCAGTCCTTCACTAAGGATTCCAGCCAGTGACCTGATAGCTTGCTCACACTTCAAAACATTTATTGGGCAGGGGACCAAGGCATGGAGGAAAAGGAAGACAGGGGAAGGAAAGGGAGAAAGAGAATTAAGTTGTGTTAGCATGTGCACCAAGAGCCCACGAAGAGTGCAATTGTGCACTGCGAGTGAGGGCTAAGAAGTCCCACCTCTTATGTCGGCCCTCCTCCTCCTGTCTCTCCCAGGATGTGGTGTCCTGCACTTCCAGGGGATCTATTTCCTCCCAAGGAGCCAGGAAGGGATGGGAGCTTTGGAGAAAACTGGGCTCACACAGAGGGGTGACACCCTCAGCCTTGTTCTCTTTGACCCTCACAATTCTTGTTCCTGCAAGCAGGTGCAGGGGCCGGGAGCTCGATCCCCTGGTCTACTGTGCTGGCCCCACCCCTGGGATGCACTGAGACGGCATTTGAGACTGGGCATGGTGGTGCGCACCTATAATCCCAGCTCTTGGGAGGCTGTAAACAGGCGGATCACTATGAGTCCAATCTAGTAGTGAGACCATGAACACTCTGTAGACCCTTCCCTGAAATCCAAAAAAGAAAAAAAGAAAAGAAAAGAAATTATTGTTAACAACAACAGAACAGAACACACTTTCACACCACCTCTTCCTGCTCCCAAATTCTGTTTAAATGCCTCAAGCATGGCTTTACGGAAATATACAGCTGCTTCCAGCCACAACAGGGGATCACAGGAAGTCCTTTTTTCCATGCCTGGGCCTGGGTCAACATGCTCCATCTCCTCTGGATGGTGCAGGGTTAGTGTTCCTTCAGGATGTGCAGCACACCCCAGGGAAACCAAGTGGGGCCCAAGGAGCTGCCCAGGTCCCTTTGCATGAGCATAGGTGAGCACAGGCTAGACACAGCAGATAAACAGGTATTGGTGCTGAGCCCTGAGCCGTGGGACAGAGGTGCCATTGATCAAACAGAAGTTTTAGGGCTTCCCTGGCAAAGTTCTGAAGGAACAGAGACCAGAGTGGGTCTGGCTTCTGCTGAGCAAGCAGGGAGTCAGGAGGACTCAGGAGGCCATGAAAGTCCCCCTTTCCTCCAAAGATCACACTGAACGTCAGAAGGCAGGATGTCGGCTGGGCCTTCTGAAGAACATCAGGTCCACCCCCAGCATCCAGGACCAAGGCCTTTTGAGGGAATGAATTCTGCCTGAGATTTACAATGTATCTTGTGCTCCACAGCCAGGTGGACTGTCCATGCCCAGCTCCCTCATGTCCCTGAACACAACACAGAGAGTCAAGACTTCAAAGCCATATTTGGTCCAGAGTCCCTTTGGAAAGCACTGTGCGTGGGGAGGTGGTGGTGGTGACAGGGCTGGTCAAGGCTGCCCACCACTGCCAGGTCTGAAGGACAATAGAAGGAACCAGTTATTGGGGTTGGAGAGCCAGGCAGAGGGTTTTGGTGGCCCGGATGAAGAGGGCCTGTGGCCTTGATTGCTGTAGTTGGCCCATGGGCCACCCTGGGCTCCAGACCTCAGCACAGCTCAGAGTCTCACCCACAAGCCCCATCCACTGTTAGTATAATCTGGGTCGATTCTGGTTGCTGTGGAAACCACCAGAGTCTGAGCAAATTACCTTTTTGAAAAGTTTGGCAGCAGTCAGGATTGAATCCAGGGCCTTCACATTGAGCTGCATCCCCAGTATTGTTCATTTTTATTCTGACTTAAGGTCTTTCTAAGTTGCTATGCTTATGTTGGGTTGGAAGTCATTTTCCTCCTATATAAGCCTTCCAGAGTGCTGGGATTACAAATGTGTGCCACTGTGCCTGGCACAAGTCACCCCCTGCACCTGTAAAATAGAGACGGGACTGCAGCCCCTCAGAGAGCTCTGGGGAGGGTTAATGGGATCATCTAATCTACATTTGGTGCCAGACAGGAAGCAGTGCTCTGCCATCCCAGCATCATCTTCCCAGGGCTGCAGGTGGGAAAGCAGCAGGGTGGGCTGCCTAGGAGTGAGGATGAAGGGAGAATGATAGGATGGGGCCCATTCCTTGCTCCCGCAGTGCCTGTGGCTCTCCACGGCCCCAAAAGCACACCTCACTTCTCAGCGTGGGTAGTCAGTGCACTATCTCAGTTGTGTGGCCAGAGATCTGGAGGCTCACAAAGGCAGACTGCAGGCTGCATGGAGGAGGAGAACTGGGTCTGGATCTGATCCCAAGTCCCATTTGCATGCCACATGCATGCATGCAGTCTTAGGCAGCAGGTACAAGTGCGTACACTGCTGCATGAACCCGGAGTCTGCATGTACATGCCTGTGTGCTCAGCAAGCCCCCCAGGGGAAGTGGCCTGCCTTCTGCACCTTTGCCTCAGCAATCCTAGGACACAGATTGTGTTTGTTCAATGCTGGGAAGCTCATCAATTCTGTCCAGAGCTTGCCCTGCAAGAGGAGGGAATTTTCCCTTCCTCTAATTGTAGGCTCACAACAGACTGACAGGGAAAAGATGCCTGTGCCTTTTTTTTGGGTATTTTTCCTCCCTCTCTTTAGAGCTTCCCTGAACATGATTAAAAATGGCAAGGAAATTAACATGTGAAAATATGCATGAGGGAGAAAATGGTTCTGCAGGAGATCACAGCATCATGACACGCTTCCAGTTTCCCCAGGTATTCCTGCAGTTCCAGGCTGAGGGAAAGGGAGGTGAAATCTCATTCTTGGCAAAGCCCAGCCCCAGCATGGCTTTCTTTCTTCCCAGAATCAGTGTGTGTGACTCTCCTTTGAAAGATGCTTCAGCTTGCCACCGATGTCCCCTGCCATCTCCCTTCCTGGATGCCCGTGTGGCTGGCAGGCAAATCAATTGGTCCAGCAGCTCTGCTGTCCAAGACACAGAGCTGGGTTGACATCTCCCAGAGAACCCCAGAGATTCAAGCCTGGGCACCTGGGTCTGTTCAATGCTGAGCAACAGGCAGGCACCAGGCTTGCTGTCAGCTGAGCGGTGAAAAGGGACAAGCTGCTGTGTCAAAAGTGACACGCCGGCTTCTGCTGGTCTTGCAAAGATATCGGCAGTGATGTGACTGCGGGCTGACACTGGCAACAGAAGTGGTTGGTTTCTGTGCGGGATTGAAATTCATCCAGCTCCCTGTGTTCACGGCGATGATTTCCAATGCTAATTCTCAGCGAGCCAGGCATGAAATATATTCACGGGCACTGCTTGCGAGGGCCCTTTGGAGTTATTTGAGGTACCTGTGATGAACACATCTGTGCCACTTGCTTTGTGTGGTTTTGTTCCCTCGGTTTCAATTATACAGTCAAAGAAACTTTGGGGGAGAGAGGGGAGATTGCTGATGTCACCCCTTCTCTTCCTGATAAGAGCGGGAGGCTGCCTGCTGCCTGCACAGGAGATGTGGGGGAGAAGAGGGGCGACTTTCATCTCTCTTAGCTGCCTCACTCCGACCATGCAGACAAGGTTGTCTCAAAGTGTCCCAAGCCCTGCTGAGTGCCTGGCCTCCCTGGAAGGACAGATGTGGGTGAGTTGGTGGAGGTCACATCTGTGGACATAAGTAAAGGACAGGGCTGCAGGCAGCATGATGGAGGGGACGGGATGGTGGTGTGTGGGGAGGTACCACAGGGCCTTGCGCATGTGTAGGGATGTGTGCAAAGGTGCATGGCTGTGTGTGTGTGTGTGTGTGTGTGTGCGTGGTTTCCCATTAACACCTGTCTTTCCAGTGCCCCACCCCTGAGAAGCCTTTTCTTTTCCTTCTAGGTCTCTGCATTTGTTCTTCCTTCAGAAATATGCACCATGTACACCATGAACCCAGCAGTGACCAGGGATCAATGACCCACCAAGTGGACCGAGGTTGCACAAGGAGGCAGAGATGAGCCTGGAACCCGGCCTTTGGATCTAGAAACTGGCTACGAAAAGCTCCCACATGCCTCTTGTCCTCTGGGGGGCACTGCTCATGCGAGCTTGGCCAGCTCCTACCTTTCGGTGGCTCCTGTGGGGGTGGACTCTACCCCACATGACCCTGCTCTTGCATCTAGTCACACATACTTCATTTTGTAAAGAAGCATGGATAGAATCCCAGACCTGCTTTACGGGAAGGTCAACTTCATCATTCTGAAAGCAAGAGGTGGCATGGGCAGCTGGATGTGGTCACTTGGGTTCTGGTAGACCTGAGTCTCCTTGAGACCCCCCAGAAAGGCAGTATTAACTGAAGAATGATGAGCCGGTCACTCGACCTGACAGCGATCCATGGAGGGAGAAGGCACACACTACCATGGCGACATGCTGAGTGGTGGGCACTTCCAACTCATGCTCACTCTTCAATCTGATGCCATCTTTGGTGTGAAGAAAGAATCTGCTTCCCTCTCCTGTCTGCATGCTGGTTTCTCTTCTCTCCAGCCACAACTCTTTTCTCTTGAACCTGACCCTCTCTCCCCTATCTGGTGCTGTGTCTGCGCACGTTTGCCTTATGGTTTCCTGGCCAGGACCCACCAGCGGACAGCCTTGGCAGGGAAGAGAGCTGCGCTTGGGACGGCAGGGCTTTTATAGCCCCTCCCTGTGGGGTCCCTCAAGCTGACCACATACCTCAGTCCACGAGGCGGACCTCTGCTTCTGTACACTGATGGCTCCTCAGGACCACCTTGGGTTTAACATGATAATCTCAGGTTACCTTCTGTATTTCACAATCCTCAGCTTGGTCACACTGAGGCTCTGGGCCCACCTGGGTAATCCTGGGTTATCTCAGAACCCTGACTGTGGTTGCCCTGTGTGGCCCTGGGCTCTCTACTACATGTTGGGATCTTTACCTTGTTCACTCTGGGTGGTCATAGGCCCAGTTGAGAGATACCTGGTTATTTCTTGTGTTCCAGGATCCTGAACTGGTTCACACCTGTAGCCCCTCTGCCAGGTGAGGTGACATGTTCATGTTGCTACAGCCATTGGGCTTCCTGATGTATCCTTTACCCTACCTCCAGCTTGGTCCTCTGGCCTCTTTGCATGAGTTCTTAGAATTGGCTTTTTTCTTTTTTCCATTTGTGTATTTGGAACAGGGTCTCACTATGCAGATCAGACTTGTGATGATCTTCCTGTTTTCAGCCTCCCTAGTGCTGGGATTACAGGCATGTGCCACCATGCCCAGCTTGTTTGCCTGCTCAGCATGCTCCAGGGACAGGGCCGGCACCACATGTGGGACTGGGGATCAAACCCTGGTCCCTGTGCTTGCCAAAGCAAGCACTTATTCTGCCAAGCTATCTCACTGGCTCTTTATAACTAGTTTCTGCTGAGACCTTGTCTCCTCCCTCTATCCCCACATAGCAAATTGGTATCATTTTATCCGAAGTAGGTCTACAGCCCACAGCTGCGCCTCCCATTTTCTTTCCTTTCCACTTAAAATCATGAGTAGAGAGAGCCTGTCTTAGTCATTTTCCCTGATGCTGAGACCCAATACCTGATGCCCACACAAAAGAGGAAAGGCTTCTTTGGTTCACATTTCAGCCCATAGGCTGCTGCTTCCAATGGAGGAAGGGCATGTGGACGAATCTATGAAGGAGAGCCACTCACCTCAGGGCCAGTGGAAGCAGTGAGAGAAAGGGGGAGCTACAGAGGGAGATAAATCCTCCCAGGTCACATGACCAATCACCTGCCTCCAACCAAACCCCACCTCTGAATAGCTAGAGGGACCCTGTAATCATGGTCTTCCCAAAGCCTCCCGTCCGAGTGCATGAATCAGCCAGCTTGCTCTGGATCCTGCTGCCCTTTACCTTCAGGAAAACAGGGAGCCTACTGAGGAGCTGGCCCTCTAAATTCAGGTCGGAAGCTTGAGCTTGAGAAGAGGAAGGGAGAACTTTCTCTTGTTTCTTTTGAGGTCTTCAACCACCAGGAGCTGTTGCCCCTCTGCCATGTGCCACCCTGCCTTGGAGCCAGCTGATTATGACTGAAACTCTACAAACTGTCAGCCAAATAAATCTTTACTTCCCTAAAAAAAGAGAGAAGAGGAAGAGAGGCCAGGCTATTTTCAACATAGAGCCCTGGGTGATGAGTGAAGGAGACTCAGGCCCAGAAGGAAAGAGATGTGGAAGTGTAGGGACTTTCAGTGCCCTCTTGACAGCCTTATCGTCCTTCACCTTTGATCCTCCCTCCAGGTCTGTGTGCTCCGTAGAACGTGATGCTGGTGTCCTGGAGCTCCTAGGCTTTTTTTTTTTTCCAGTCTTGGCCAATAGCTCATCTGACTTATTCAATAGCCCAGTAACCAGCACTCCACTTCACAGACATTAAAAAAAAAAAATAACTGCAGAGCCAGCATTTCCACCTAGTGTGGGAGGGAGTCTCTGAACTGTGGGGAGACCTAACTGGAATGTGGTCCTGGTTGATGTTCCTGAGTCCTTGATGGCACCTGGCATGGAAAACTATTATGATTTAGATCTGAGACATTCACCAAATGTCTCATGAGTTTGCAAGGTGACTGGATCATGGGGCGCTAGAATCATCAGAGTATCCCTCAGGAGTGAGTTCAGGGCTGACTGCTGAGAAGGTGGGGCTTGGTTGGAGGAGGTTGCAGGGGTGTGACCTCAGAGGGTGCATTCTTGTCCTGGCCCTTCCCTGCTCTCTGCTTTCTGGCCACCATGGGGCAAGCAGCTCTCCTTCAACACTCCTTTCTGCCACACTGCTCCTGCCTTGGAGCCCCTGACTCTGGACTGCACCCACTGAATCTATGAGCCCAATAAAACTGCATCCTATAAACTGTCAGGTACTGTGTCTTGACAATAGAAAAGTGACTAGTGCAGGGACCACTCAAACATAAAGCCTAGCATCTCAAGGGCTGTCCAGGGCCCTATGAAAGGGGAGGACAGAAAAGCAAGGCTTAGGAGAGCAAGGAGAATCAAGACGGAATAAGCAGTGGTCTGCGCACTGTAGCTACTGGTCCTGCCTATGACCTTGCTGAGAATTTCCTTGGACCCCCAAGCCCATTCCAAAACATAGCCAGAATCAGGGTCAAACTGCAGCTAACCTGATTTTCAAACATGTTTTTGGGCTCTGTGTGTGTGTGTGCGTGCGTGCGTGCGTGCGTGCGTGTGTGTGTGTGTGTGTGTGTGTATTTAGGGAGAGGAGATAGTAAGCCAGGGCTGGAGGCAGTGGGCATGGAGCGAGTTGGCCGGGCATGTTAGAGGAGATGGATTTGGGGATTCTTTCTTTCCTCCTAATTATTTCTGGATGGCTGCTGTGTTTTCTCCCCTCCTGTCTTAACTGCATTGTTCAAAGTGTCTGACAATCGATAGGACTCAGGCTGAGAGCCCTTGGAAGGAGCCAGGCGGCCACTTTAGCCGCCAGGCAGGATGGAGTCAGAGGGTTTAGACAAAGACCCAGGCTGGGAAGTGAGGGCTCTGTGGGCCCCACAGCTGCCTCCCATCTCCTGCTGTTTGGCTCCCCAAGGAGGCAAGGTATGGCCCAGCATGTTGCCAAGGCCCTTCCTGTAGCCTGCCTGCTTCCTCTTTCCATTCTGTAGTAACCTGTGAGGAGGTTGGGAGCCCAGGGGACGCTGGCCCTGAAGAGAGCCCTGGCCTGTGAGGAGAGTTCTTCCCAGGGTCACAGGTAGGACAGGGCTGCAGAGTGCTTGAGCACGGGGGCTGCTGCTGTCCTGCAAGGACCTGGGACTGCAGACCCCACACAATCTCCCTCTGGCTTGGGGCTGTGACCCAGATCTGCTCAGGACTCTGCACCTTCCAGGGGAGGGGGCGGCTCCTCTGAGACAGCTCTGGATCATTCCCTCTGTGCCTACAAAGGGAGTCCTGTGCCTGGCTCACCACTCAGGGCCTCTGCAGTAGAGTGGAGAGAACCAGCAGGAGGGCCTCACAGTGGTGCAAGTAGTCGCAGATAAACGATACTGGTATTCTGAAATATCCGAGTCAACACATGCTTCTTCTTCATAAAGAAAAATGATGTTTACGTTAGTCTAGTGCATCTCAAAAAATGCCACGAATGAAAGCAGAGCAAAGCTTTTTCCCTTCAGCTGCAAGGAAAGACGCAGCATTCATGTCTGCCAAGCTTAGTGAAAGAGGTAAGACAAAGTGCCTGCCTGCAAGGAGCTTAGCATGGAGGAGTGGGCATCACAAAGACTGGGGAGAGGACAGAGGCCACTACAGGGCAGCCTGGGACAGCAGACAGAGCTGTGCATTTGCACAGAGACTGAGGGTCTGAGACCAATCTCACTGCCCAGGAAAGCCCCAGGAACACAGAGCAAGCACCGGTCAGGATGCAGCCCCTATCAGCCCAGCACCACTGTTGTCCCACTGCTGTTCTTCTTAGAAGGACCTGAACTCAGGTAGAAGGTGCTCAACAGACACAGAAAGGAAGAGCAGCTCACTGTTGGGGCCTGGGTCTCCCTGCACCCTTGATGAAGACAAGGAGGAAAGGGTTCTAACTCAACTGACTTTAGTTAATAGGAGATGTTTGTTTTCTGTACCTTTAAAACAGTGTCCCTAGCTGAATTCAACTCATCATTGTTATCACAGAAAAATACACTGTGCATTCTAGAATTGATGAAATGCCAGATTAGCACTGTGTCTTTGGGGTCCATCTGTGCTTTTTTAAAAACTGAGCCTCAGTTTAGTTACCTGTTCAATAGGAATAAGACTGAGTGTGATGCTTTCGATATGGTGGGTATGAGCCTGGAGGCGGACACCAGCCCAGGGCTACCAGAAGCATGCTTACCAGCCAAAGATGGTTTCTGCAGGAAGAAGCCCTACACTTTTGTGCAGACCCAGGCCAATGTCCAGCAGATGGGCAGGGTCACAAAGCCATGACGAAGCTCTGTGTGCACCTCTGTGTGACCAGCTTTGGCCTTTGCTGGAGGGAGCTCAGCGTCTGGCACATCCCGGTTTCCAGGCTCTGCAGACCAAAGGACATGGAGAGGACGCCCCAGGCAGCTGCAAGATCCATTCCTTTCCAGCTCCTCCCTGGGCTGTGCTGGCCCAGCACTCAGGCACTTAATAATGCAGACAGAGGCTCTGCCCTATTAATTATTAACTGTCCTTTTTGCATTTCTAAGGACAGCTAGGAGATGAGCTTCCAGGCGGATTGAGCAGGATGGAGCAAGGCCTGCAGACACAGAGCGAGGCTGCCCTGGTGCTCTCTGCCAGGGGACCTCCCAGGGTGCGCTGCGGTCAGGTCCTCCTCGGGTCTAGCAGGACGTGACTGCCTCTTCCTGCCCCCGCACCTGCCCTGGGAGGCACCAGCAGGGAGGGCTTCTCCAGGAGGAAAGGGCAGAGCCGGTTCCTTTGTCTCTCCCTTCCAGTGAGTGTGCCCCGCCTGCCCTCTGGCCCAGCACACTTTCTCTCCAGCGTGGGTGGGAAATCGCTCTCCCTGCTAATTGCGATGCACACATGGGCTCTGCAGCGAGCCTGCTGCTCTCCCCGGAAGCCCTCTCTGCTGCCAGCCAGCCCAGTCGCGCTCACTGAGTGCTGCTCCGCGGCAGCCAGCAGGCACCACAGGGTGGCCAGGCCTGCGCTGCAGCTCCAGGGCACAGCTGCAGGCTCATTACAGCCAGACCTGCAGGGTCGGGGTGGTTGGCGAGTCCACACCCTCGCTCCCCCTGCCGAGGCTCTGTGAGCTCTGGGGCCTCCTTTGCCCTGGAGAAGGAAGATTTAAAAATTCAGGAGAGAGAGAGAGAGAGAGAGAGAGAGAGAGAGAGAGAGAGAGAGAGAGAGAGAGAATTGTTTTTTGTCTTCTAGTCCAACAGGGCGGGGCCCCTGATATGGCCATTGTTCAAGAGTTGTAGGTGGGGCAAAGGGTGAACAGAGGGATGCCGGTGCAAGAAGGACCTGGGGTCTGGTCCCTCAGTAGCCCAACACTCCTGACATCCTCATTGCCTACCCTGAATGGTCATTTTTGCTATTCTTAAGTATGGTTCATGGCGACTTTCCGTTAGATTTCTCAAGTTAGAACCCCAACTCTAGCTGCACTTGGTCATACAAACCTGTAATCCCCAGTGCTCTGGGAGGCTGAGATGGGAGGATCGCCATTTCAAGCCCAGCCTGGTCTATTTAGTGAGACCTCCCCCACCCCCAATCTCAAAATTAAAAGTGAAAAAGACTGGCAATGTAGCTCAGAGTGAAACACTGAGCAAATCCTAGATTATTCCACCTGGGCTCCCAACCCGGGTCCACAGGGCCAGGTACGGTAACACCAAGCCCCGTCTCTTCTATTCCCTTCTCTCACCCAAGCTGCTGTTGTCATCTGGCTGGGGACCACAGAGCGTCCTTGGAAGGTGTCACCTCCCTCCTATCTACCATGAATAGGGTGTGTGTGGGGGGTCTGTCTAGTGTGCCATTCTGCAGTGCCACTCTCTGCATTCTGTGACCATGGGAAAGACATGCTCCACCTCAGTGTACAAGCCTCTGTGCCAGGTCTCAGGCGGCACTGTGAGGTCTTGGCCCAGCCCTGTCCTCATGCTTCGTGTAAGTTCTGGCCGTGCAGCTGCCACCTGGCACTGGGGAACATCCCGAATGGAGCTCAGTAACAACCCGGGCCGTGGGACTTTGGGACACTGTCCTGACCTCCTTCAATTTGGTGAGCTTGGGCGTGTCCGCTGTCTTCCACATCATCCACACAAGTGTCTAGCACTGCAGCCACCTGCTGTGTATGCTCAGTCTGTCCTCTCGGGCACTCCTATCCTAGGCTGAGAAAGCCAGTGGTGTGGTCCTCAGAGGCCCAGGCACCACGTGCCTCTGTGGAATGTGTGTATCTCTTGCTCTTGATTCTCAGACAACCTGCACCAGGCTGAGCCTTCTCAGGGGCTGTGAGCCTGGGGTAGGGCCATGAGACTCTGGGACACGTGGGCCATCAGCATTGCTGTAAGGCCAGGTGGGTGCATGTGAATGAGTGTGTGTGTGTGTGTGTGCGCGCGTGCATGCATGCACGTGCCTGCAGCAGCAAAACAAGAGGAGGAGAGGAGGGAGGGGGAGCCCACCCCTTGTGGGCAGGTTTGAGCCTAATGCATATCCTGGTGATGTCCTCACAGGGGCACCAACCCTTGCTCCCATGCTCTGGCTGCTGGCACCTGTCCCCTGGGCTGGACTCAGCAATTGCAGGTGGGCCTGAGCCCTTGGATGAGGCTTTGGGATGGCTCGTGGTGACACATCTGGCACTTGGGCTCCTGGTGGAAAAAAAAGTCTTCTTAGCTCAGAGTGAGGAACAGAGAGATGGGGGCGGGGAGGCTCTTCAGTAGAAGTCCCATAGGAGTCTGATGGTGCAGAAAAATCCCAGTCCTGGGCACAGGCACAGCCCACAGGGCAAAAAACGGGCACCCCATACTTGGATCTTGGTCAATCCTATCTGGACCGGGCTCCTCCACTCAGATGGCTTTTGCTTTCTCCTGGACCCAAGGGTGACTCTGTGATCCAAGTGCTCTGCCATATTGGGCCACCGATTCCTGCTAAGACACTGCTGTTCATAAACTCAGGGACCTGGAGACTCCCGGGCACAGAGGGCATCTACTAGCCCATCACCAGTGGAGGGACCATAGCTAGAGATCATATCTGCCCTCAGAAGCAGCTTTCATGGGGCTGAAGGAGAGGAGGAAGATGCCTGATCCCAAGCCCCTGACCACTGCAATGCAGGCTTTTGGAAGGAACAATGGGAACAATGGGAATGACCATTTGACTGACAGAGCAGAATCATGAGCAGGGGGTGAGGCCTGTGTGAAGGGAAGATGTCCCAGAGGAGGCTTTCCAGGGTCTTGCAATGTGGAGGGTCAGGAGAGGCAAGGGCAGAACTCCCTCCAGGGACCAGTTGTATTCTTCAAGGAAGCAGTCGATGATCTAAACCCCCTGCTGTCTCTGACTTAAAAGACAGGCACCTTGGCCCAGAAGAGGGACAGAGATGGCAAAGTGGAGCTCTCTCTCCCTCCCCACCTTTCCTTACCCCCATTTCCTGATCAGCTTTGTGGGTACCCCTTGTTCATTTCATCATAGACCCCAGTTGACCATGTTTGGGGGATCCTAAGTGCATCCTTTGCTCTACAACTAAAATAGTCTTTGTTTCAAAAGAACGCTGCTTCCCCTCCACTCCTGGAGATAAGGCACTTACACTTGGACAGGAAGGTCAGCAGGAGAAACTATAACTGCCAAGTCCACCACTCTGCTGACCGTGGCGTGCAGAGTGTGGGGTGCCTGTAAAGAATCGCTGCACTTAGTGAGTTCTGGTTCTCCGCAGACTGGCCTGCGATGGGAGTAGGTCTCCATCTACACAGAGAGGTGGAGTCAGGAACTTGGGGAGGGAACCACAGATGTAAAGAATGAAAGGACCTGTCCAAAGCAGATCCAGCACTGCTAGGCTGAGGACTGGCTGGAGATGCTGCAAACCAGGGATGCAGAGAGGGGTGCCCACAGCGGAGGGATGGGGTGGGAGGAGTTGCTGTTGGTCTCTGCTTGCCTGGCTTAGGGACGAGTCACTGGTAACCAGTCACCACATATGTAGTGGCTCCCAACATCACACATATATTGACCAACAGCTCCTGTGGGACAGGCGTGTGGGCCTCAGTTGCTGGGCTTCTGCTCAGGCTCTGGGCAGATGTTCCCCAACTGCATTTCACTCAGAGGCTCACCGTGCAAGGGATCAGCCTGTTGGAGAAAGCCTTTTCTTGTTGGTTGTGCAATCAATGGCCCCATTTTTTAGCTGACTGTCTGCTGGAAATGCCCCTCAGTCCCTAGAAATCTCCCTCAGCTCCCAGGATCCACCTTAGCTCCTGGTGGGCCACCTCAGCTTCTGGTCCTGCACCTCAGCTCCAGGCTGTCCCTCTCAGCTCCTGAGATCATCTGCAAGCCCTGGAGGTCACCTTCAGCTCCTGGAAGTTTATTTCAGCTCCTAGACACCATGTTCATCTCCTGAACATCTCCCTCAGCCCCCAAAATGTCACCCACTGTTCCTGCCACACAGGCTTTCACAGTGGGGCTCTTCCAGTTGGCCCAGCCTGCATGCAAGGTTCCAGGTAAGAAGGGGCTGAGGTAGCACCGTGACCACAGGCGTGGGTTAGACACATACTTTAGGGTACAAGTGAGCTCCAAGCTCTGCCCACATGCAAAGGGGAGCAGTTTCCACAGGGCATGACCAGCAGGAGGTGGCCAGAGGGCTGCTAGAGTTGGTGTGTGCAGTGCCCCTGAAGGCCAAAGGCTCCAGCCAACAGGAAGTGATGGGCCTTCAGGAAGAGAAGGAGGAGGGTAGGCCTCTGGGAAAATGCCCTTGGATGTACAGAGGGATGCCAGCTCCTCTGCTTTCTGTCTCTTTGCTCCTCACTCTGAACTGAGAAGACTTCTCTCTGCACCTGCTACTGCTGTCACCTGCTGTCTTACCAAAGGCCCCAGAGCAACAGGGTCCACCGACCCCAGACTGACACCTGCAAAACTTTGGAACAGAAATGAACTTTTCTTCTTTTTTAATTAGTTAGCTCAGGTGCTGTGTGATAGCAACAGAGAACTGGCTGCTGCAGAGCCCATCTTAGAGCTCTAGCGCCCACAGCGGCCACATGTCCTTCCAGCATAGGGGAGTCTCAGCCCCTCTGGGCATCTCAATCCCAAGGCTATGTGCTGAGCAGCAGAGAGACATTGCAAGATTTAGTTCTTCTTGACTTTATTACTAGACAAATACCTGCTTTTCATCTAACTGTTAATTCTGTTGGGCTTATTTACTAAAATTTGCCCAAGGATTTTTTTTTTTTTGTCTGCTCAGTTAAAATTGTTTCAGGAACAGGACGCTGTCTGCCCTGCAGGAGTTTCACTGTGAGTGGAAAGAACATCATGAAGCTGTGTGCTTCCCCCAGAATTGGTGTCCATCACTGAGCAGGAGCAGGAAGGGCCCATGGTTTGATGGCCAGGGAGGAGGACAAGGGCCACATCACATGGATGGTCTTCTCCTCCCTCCCTCCCAGCCTCCCTCCCTTTCTCCTTCCCTCCATCCTTCCTTCCTTTCCTTTTGTACTAGGAATTACATCTAAAGCCTTTGAATTGAGATAAATTCCCAGCCCTTTCTTATTTTAATTTTTACTTTGACATGGGGTTTCACTAAGTTGCTAAATTGCCTAGGTAAGGCTCAAACTTGTGACCCTTCTAACTTCAGCTTCCTAGAGCATGTATGACGACTACGGGTAGTTCTGAACCTGTACTCCTGATGACTTTGGATGTTCAGGTGGGAAGAAACCCACAGAAGGACACATGTCCCCTTCTTCGCCTACCTGCCCCAGTAACAGGGGGCCTCTGCTTGACTCCAGTCTTTGGCCTCTGTTCACCCCTACTCATCCTTCTCTGAGATCAGAGCCCCCTGCATCTTCTGGTCTGGTTCCCCAGGGGGCATCTGTTCTCCCTGGTGCATCCTTTCCTCTCCTCATCCTGCCTGGCCCTCACTCACAGCTGTGCACACAGGCAACCTTCAGACATCCGTCCACCTGTCTGTCCAGCTCTTCCACTTGTGCACCTCTCCGCCCAGCCGCTGCCTGGTGCTCTCTCGCCCACCTTGTGGAGTCTGGGGTCGCACTGTCTCTCATGTATATTTCCCTGTCATTACAAGCTCGCTAATGCAAAGCCACAGGGTATGAGCAGCCCTAGTTCTGCCTCATCAGGAGAGACTCACGCACTGAGCCAGCACTTTCCAGCCCCTACCTGGTGGCTCCTCTTCCTTGGGTCCAATGCTTTTCCAGAAAGTCTCCCCTCAGGCCCACAGGAATGGCTCTCTCCTCTGAAGCCCTTACCTTTATCAGTTTCTCTCCTGCCATAGATCATGCTTCAACCTGCATTTCCTCATTTCCATCATGTGCAAAAGGTTCTCAGGAGCAGCACAATGTGACCCTTTTGTTAGGCCATGAACTCTCACAAGGTCATCACCAGGCATGGTAGCACACCCGCACCGTCCCAGCACAGTGGGAGGCTGAGGCAGAGGGACAGCAAGCTTCGGGCTGGCTTTGGCAAGCAAGGCCTAGAATCAAAATAAAATTAAAAAAATGAAAAAGAGCCGAGCAGAGCAGCACTCTGTGGTGTGTAGGCACCACACTTTCTTCTTCCACTTATCTGCTGCTGGACATCCGGGCTGCTTCCAAAACGGAGCTATTAGGAGCTGCACTGCTGGAAACATGGGTGGGTGTGGATCACGGTGATGCGACACCCTTAACTCTTCCAGAAAGATACCCTAAGGGGGTGTAACTGGGTCAAATGGAATCTCCAGGTTTTTGGAAGGAGCTCCACACTAATTGTAGGCAAATGGCTGCAACTGGAGACAATAATATTAAGTGAAATGAGTCAGACAAATAAGCTTAAATATCAAATGGTTTCTCTTATATGCAAAACTCTCCCCCTCTCGTGGATAAATAGAAAGTAGGGAGATCTTTTTCAAAGAGATGGGAAACAGATGGAAGGAGGAGTGGAAAAAGGGGATTAAAAAAAGAATTAAAGGGAAAAAATAATGGAAACAGAGCTTTTGCAAATGGGATGGTGACTGAAAGCTGGAAAGAATAGGGAGGGAGGGGAAGGATAGGGGCTGAAAAATGAAAAGAATTGAGATGCGTAGTGTGCCCGGAGCAGTGCCCCACCATGGAGGTAGCCAGTATGTACTGCAAGCAGTGCCAACAGGTAATAAAAACTCATAAGCTTAGAAAGGGCCGGGAATGTAGCTAAGTGCAAAGGCTCTTGGTTTAATCCCCCACAACACATACATGAGCGTGCCCACACACACACACTCTCGCCTCATAGGGTGAGGGCCTCTGCCCCCTCAGCACCACAGATGGTGGGTGCCACGTCCTGCCCCAGCTTCCTTGTGTGTAAAGTGGGAATAGGAGACCAGCCCTCGGGATTGAGGCAGCGATGGGGTAG
Organism: Octodon degus; assembly: GCF_000260255.1. NCBI lineage: Eukaryota > Metazoa > Chordata > Mammalia > Rodentia > Octodontidae > Octodon > Octodon degus. The sequence continues at coordinate 723,745 of NW_004524927.1, forward strand.
CATATGTGTAGAATGACAAGCATAATGTGTGCTGTGTTATAAAGAATTCAGTCAAGGCGGCAGCTGCGAATCAATGGAAGGACAAGTGGATGAAAAAATTTCAGAAGATGGGAAAAAAATAAAACTAAACAATCTAAAAAATAGCCAATACATCACCCAATGAATTTAACTTCTTTCCTCTGTTCTACTTAAGCTACCTAATAGCGACTCTTAAAAATGTCTATGTATTAAGAGTAGAAGTGTCACACGTGAACTCCTTAGAAATCCTTCCCAAGCCTTTCTGGAGATCCTTCATCTTTCCTACTGCCCTAAAAATGATAAGCAGCAATGTCAAGGTTTTCCGTGGCAAATGTGAGAGTCTTTAATGCCTTCCAATAAGAAGAATTAGAAATTATCCAAATTCTTAGGTTGAGAATTATCTTTATCCCTATGGATTTAGATTCAAATCTGCACTTGCAAATGAAAATGGCATTGGATTGGACTATTCACACTCTGTATTTCCTTAGGCTGTTCACCTTCTGGGCACTTGGTGATTCGCTAGATTCACACACATTGCAAAGCCTCCTTCACAGCGCCCACATGCTCCTACCCGCGGGCACGCACCGATCTGTCTACTGCTGTTCCTAGTTGGTGCCACCTGCCACTGGCCTGCGTTCCTGGTGGAAGGCGAGCCTGACTTCAGCCCTGCTCTTCCCAAGTTAATCTGTGCACCGGAGAGGGAGGGCATCTGTGCGGAGACTGCTCGTAGGGAACGCTGCAGTGGCTGATTTAGGCGAGGACTCCCCAGTCTTTGATTCTTCGAGGTGCCTGATGAGGATGAGAAAATTCAAAGGCATGATTCGCATTTTACATTTCCAAATTTATTACTGAGGTAGCAGCCGGCTGATGTGCGTGTCTCCTTGTGGATCTCCAGAAATGAATTTCCTGACATTTAGCTCTTAAAAAAAATGTATATGTGTTGCCTGTCAAAAGCAGGGTTATTTATACGTCCTGAGATTCATAGGTTCTCGCAGCTAATCTTCACGAATATTACTTGATGGGCTATTATAGGCAAGATTTACTTGATATTTGTCCTTTTTGTATGTCTGCACATTTATTTAGAAAAGTATCTTGGGCTCTCCACTGAGGGCTGGGCTGCGGACCCAGCCGTCCTGTGCCTGGGTGGTTGCCAGGCATTGATTGTTCAAAAGATAATGGCATCCTCAGAAGCAACCTGAGGAGGGGGCGGAAGAGGATCTCCGGCGAGTTAAAAATGAATAAGAGGCTGCTGGCTTTCCGCCGAGGAGAAGACCGGGTAAACACAGACGAAGCAGATGGAGCACAGAAGACCGTTCAGAAATGCTTGCATCTTGCAACAGACAAAGAAATTTGTCATGCTGTGACTCTGTCCAACCTCTCTGCCCTGAGTGGCAAGTTGGGGCGGGAGTAGAGGTCTGTCCCACTTGACCACGAAGGAGACAATGAAAGACTGAGGTGGCCCCAAGGTCCTAGGCTGGAGTCTGAAGTGATCTCCCATCTCCCAGGGGACTATGGAGGCAATGTCTCCTTCAGGCAGCCAGCATGCTGGAAATGGGACGTCAGACCTGAAACCCAGCAGACTACAAACTGGAACCGTCTGCTGGGAGGGTGAGTCAAGGGCGTCTGGAATCTCAGCCAAGTCCCTCCACCGCTCTGCTCAGCCCTCCCCAGTGGAAAGATGAAAGTGCTGAATTGGTTGATGACTGAGGTCCCTGCGAGATGTGATGCTGTACAATGGTTCTGCTGGGAGAGTTCCGACCACCTACCAGGCACAGAGTTAATGCTGGTTTCCAGGAATATGAAGATGGATTGGACATGGCTGTGGATGCTCGAAGAGGGACTGTACACAGTGTTAGAGACAGGCTAGGCCAACAACCGTGCTTCTGGAAGGGTGAGGGGCTTCCTGCAGAGTCAGAAACCCTAGAGAGGGTCTTGCCTGCTGATAAAGACTCCTGGTGACGTCCAGGAAAGATGACTCGCCAGTAACAATGGAGGGGCCTCAAATCAAAGTCATGGTCTCAGGGTATTGAGGAAATATAGGTCCTTAGAATTTCTGTTACCTACCTGCTCCCTCTATGGGGCATGGTTACTGAAAGTGACCCTCAGTATCTACCCTACGTGATCTCAAGCCCCTCACCAGCCACATAGGCATTTGACTGCCAGTGAACAGGAGCCTCCAAAGGCTTATTGGGAACCAGCCCCAACTCCTTGTGGCCTGCTGCCCTTCTTGCCCACTGACCATTACCCAATGACCACATCACCACCCTGAACCTTGGTTTCTCTTTGGTTTGAATCAGTGTATTTCTCCAAAATTCCCAGCTAGACAAATGCAGGCCTTGAGGTCATGAAGGGCTCTCCCCTCAGGACTCGGCTCAGTGCTCTAGAAATAGGGCTCCAGAGTACAAGTGAGGCCTGTTCTCATGTTTTCTGCCCTGTGAGGATGGAACACTCAGGCACCATCTAGGTATCTGAGAGGAGTACTCGCCAGTGCCTGGACCTTGGTCACAGTGGCCTCTAAAAGTATGGGAAGTAGATTCCTATTCATTGTAAGTTACCTGGCTCAAGAACATTTGTTCCAGTAGCCAATGGGCTGAGACACACAGATTGTCATCCCCTTTCTGTGACCACCACTGCAGAGCACATAAAGAAAACACAGCTTACCCAGATGCACCCAGCAGCCATCGCCTCCATCCCAGCCATTCTTCCACTCCTCCTGTGGTGAACTCATAGGGCTTGGGCCCCCACAGTGACCCTAGGAAGCCCTGCCCTGTCATCTCCTCTGACATGAGTATTTCCCCTGAGTGGCTCTGCTGTCCCCTGTAACTCCTTTTCCCATTTGTGTCCCTTCTCCTGGATGGGCACTTCCCACCTTCTGCCCACTCTGTAGCCATCATAATGTCTTTCACTGGCCTCGCTTCTCCATCCCCAAGAAGATTAAACCAGCAACTGGCACAGCGTCCCTTCCTTCAGGTGTCCATATGCCAGGGTCTGTGCTTATGCTTTGGTCTTCCTGCCACTTCCTACTGCCCCATTGGTGACATCAGGTCACCTGGTCAGAGTTGGCACCAGTAAATGCTCATTAGACCTGTCCTCCACCGGACCACCACTCAGCCTCCATCTCTTCCATGTGCCAGTGTCCCTGGCACAACACCACCCCCCTCCATGCACCAACACTCAACACTTAAACACAGGTGTGTTGATGTCCTTCACCTGACTGTCCCTTCTGCCTTCACTCTGCCACTTGAGCCTCTGCAGATCATCCTCTGCACCCTCCCATGACTTGGGTTCCTGTTCTGCCTTTATTGTTTTTGTGGTCTGGCTCTAGAAATGCCCCAGAGTCTCATGAGCTCACGGGCAGGGCTTTTAGAAGGAACTGGAGAGTGAGGGCTTTGAGCTGCCCAGCTGTTAGGAGGCGGAGCCTGAGGGGAAGTGGTGGGTCATGGGGCAGGGCCTGGAAGAGTTATCTCTTCCTCAACTCCTCCTTTTGCTTTCTCCTTCCTGTCTGCCACCCTGTGGGCCTCTGTCCTTCACCAGGCCGCTGTGCCATGCTGCCCTGCCTTGGAGACAGCCCACTGCAGACTGAAGACTGAGCCACAATAAACCTCTCCTCCTTTAATTCATCTGTCTTGAGTACTTTGTCCCAGCAATGAGCAAAGTGATGAAGAGAGCCTATCCAGTTGGATTCCATCTTGTGCCAGGCATGGGTGATGCCCCTGGGCCAACAGCATCTTGGGCTTTCACCCTACATCTCATTTCCACCCATTTCTCTTTGCTTTGTTTTTCATAGCACATAAACTTTTTAACACAGAAATGCACTGGTTTAGGGAATTCTACACTGCCTCAGTTTCCCCCAGTCACTCCCATTCCTCATGTCCTTTTTTATTTTTTGTATTTTGGGGAAGGGTCTACAGGGTGTTCAGGATCTCACTACTAGATTGGACTCATAGTGATCTGCCTGTTTACAGCCTCCCAAGAGCTGGGATTACAGGCGTGCACCACCACACCCAGTCTCAATTGCCGTCTCAGTGCGTCCCGGGGTCAGGGCCGGCATGGCAGGCCCAGAGATCTGACCCCTGGCCCTGCGCCTGCTTATAGGTGCTTTAATCCGCTGAGCTATTTGGCTGGCTCTCTTCCTCACATCCTTGATGGTTCTCTTGCATGGTGAAGACAAGCACCTTTGGTGGGAAGCAAGGCTCATCTTCCCTCTTACAACTGTATGTGCCGCCACAGATGTCTCTGAGTGGGACTCAGCTCTTGTGACCTCTCTGTCAGCTTGCTCAGAGCTTTGTCCACTCTGGCTGCCCCTTGGCACCTCCACCTGAGCATCTGCTACTACCCCAGTGGGACACTGCGGCACCAGCATCCAGCCTTTCCCAACTTCCCTGTCTCTGCTGATGGCTTCTTTGACCTTGCAGCGGCTCAGATCAAACCCACAGCATCATCATTCTCTCCTCTTTGTCATACACGCTGGAGCCAGCACAAGAGGATATCCTGCTGGCCAGTTTGCAGTCAAGTACAACCACGGTCCTTCTGCTGCTTACTTTCTGGTTGGCCCAGTCAGGTCAGAGCCACTGTCCTTCACCAGCTGTGTCATGGGACAGCTCATCTGGACTGGGCTGTTTTCCTTGCCCTGTTCCTGTCTCTTCCAGTGCTGCAATCCTTTTTCTTTTAGAAGGAAGTTCAACCTATTTCTCTCTGCTGCTCAAAACTTCCAAACATCCCTGATTTCAGTCTGAGCAAAAGCCACAATCCCCACAGTCCAAGGTCCGGCTCCCTGACACCTGTCTGACCTCCACTCCCACACTGCCTATGCCCACCCAACTCCAGAGGCCCAGCTCCTCCTCCCACCCTCTGCAGCACACCCTGCCTGTCATCTCCTTATGGTACTTTCTCCAACCTGGAGCACACTGGAGGTCTGCCCAGTTCTCAGGACAGCCACCTTTCCCAGACACCTCTCTAGTAGCCACTGGGCACTGCAGCTCACTTTGCAGCACACCCCATTCCCCCTTCCCAGCCCCATTCTACTTCCTCTTTTTCATTGCTCATATCACTTTTTAATGGGCTACACAATTGCCCTATGTATTTATTCATTGTCTCTATCTCCCCAGCCCATTATAAACTCCCCAAGGCAGGAATTCTTGTTGTGCTTGGGTAGCTCTCACAAACATTTAAGACAGTGCTCGACTCTGCACTTGGCTGGCAAGCTTTGATGTGCAGGGATGGAGGAGGTATAGACACAGGAAAAGCCGGATCATAAATAGGCTTGGGATACACCATACGGACAGAGAGACCTAGAGATCAGTCCTGGGCAATCCGTTAAGTAAAGTGGGGCGGCTTGGCATGGCTAGATTTTCACCCTGGAGTTGCCCTGGCTGCAGTGACTGAGTCACAGGGGTGGAAGGTTGGAGTTGCGCATAGAGGTGGCTGAGTTGAAAGTAGAACTGGCAAAGGAACACATGAATGGGCTTTTGGTCCTGGGTGACTGCCCATGTGGTAAGGCACAGAAATAAAGGGCAGAGTAGGAGAAATTAGTTCAGAGTCAGAGAAACCCATTTTCACCTAGGTAGCTCCCTGCTCAGGTGGTGAGGCACCCTGAGCTTCTCTATCTCTCCACTGATGTTCACATAGCACAAATCATTCTTCCTCTAAGGTTCATTTAGCTATGGCTACCTGTCTATGTCTCTCTCTCTATGTCCATATCACTTATCTGTATCTTTCCATCATCTATCTACATATCTACCTATCTGGTGGTAGCCAGAATTGAACCCAAGCCCCATCTTATTTTAAATTTTTTCTTCTGACACTGGATTTTCCAAAGTTGCCCAGGCTAGGCTTGATGCCATCTTTCTCCCTCAGCTTTCCAGCATGCTAGATTTTTAAATTTGCATAATGGTCAGAGGTCAGAGGTCAGACTGGAGCTGAGGTCCGCAGTAGACTTGATATGACCTTGCCAGTACTGCACAGGCTGAGCGTCGCTGGCCCGCGGAATTATGTGGTCAAGAACACCACTAGCCCTGCCTTTGGAAGCACCCTGAGGTGCAACAGTATATCAGAATTAGTGAGTCGTGGAAGGACCCAGGATCCTTAGCTCATGGGTCTAAGGGTGCAGCTTGGGCAAGGGACCTTAAGTTCATTGAGCCACAGCTCCTGCAGCCTGGGTGTCCCTCCTGCTCCAGGTCTCCAGCTTTCCATTCTTACTTCTGCTTCCTGCCCAGCCTTACCTCTAATTTTGTCTGAGTTCAAGCACACAGAGAGTCTAGCTGGATCCCGACTGTCAATCAGCCCAGACTGAGGGGCCAGTTGCCCAGCAGAGGGATGAGCCTGTGGTGTGCGCGGGTGCAAGGGGAAAGGAGGGCAGGGCAGCACACTGGGGAGGACACAATGCGTTTTCCTGAGACACTGCGTGATCACCGGCATTGACTGCAGGAAGATTTTGTGTAGGAACGCGGAGGGGTAGGGTGGAGATACCCATGCCCCAGAAAAGCACCTTCCCAAGCGCGCTTCCTGTGTCCATCCGCCTGCAGGGGCGCAGTCTCCACTCCTGGAACTTGCTCTCACAAAGACAACCGACAGGACTACTGGGCAGCCCCGGGCGAGCTCTGGTCTCAGTCACGTGGCCTCTCTTCAGGCGGTGATTTTAGTCGGCAGCAAACAGTGCTCAGAGGATACTCCACTGTGAGATGACCTGGAATTGGGACACTCGTCCAGACTTGGAGAGGCACTAGAGAGCCAGGAGCTGCCTGAGGCTGCTGGCTTCTGAGACAGATTGCCGCAGAGCAGGCCCGTCTTTTCCACGAGTGCGTCTGCATCCGGTCCTGCCCGGTACTAATGAAGCCGCTCCGGGGAGCACACTCTTGCTCTTGTAAGGTTTTACTCTGTTACCTCTCCGGCGGGCCTTGGTATTGCCAGGGTCAGGCCGACCTAGAGCCTGTGTGCTGTTCTCAGGTCGCTGTGCACCCTGCTGCCTGTTCATCACTCAGTGGGCGGCCTGTGGCACGCAGATGAGCCCTGTGCAGGACAAGGGCTTGCGATGGGAGTTGGCAGAGACCAGCCGCGGTTGCTCTTCGGCCCCCCTTGTCCCATTTTTCAGAGCTGCACAAACCGTGTGGTCTGGTGCCTGCCACACGGGAAGGTGGCTTGTTGGAAGAAGTCCTCGGGGATAAGTCAGCTTTAGGGAATATACTTATTAGAACGATGGAGGGTGGGAGAGGAATTCACCTGTGAGCGCTCACGGTTCGTCCTTGATGCTTGTACCATTTATCTTATTTAATTCTTGCAGTCACTCTGTAAGGCAGAGATCATTTTCTCTGCTTGTAAGAAGGGAAAACTTCCACTGGGAGGGTAAATGATTTGCCCCCGAGGTCACCGCTAAGAAATTGGTGGAATTGGAATGGGAATCGTATCTGATGTGAAGCTGTCGTTCCCGACAGGTGAGACCAGGCAGGTTCCCCTGCTACCATGCACGGAGGCAAAGAGAAGCCGGGATTCTATCATGTTAGGACGTTGTTAGAGCTCAGATCAAGGACATCCCCCAAAAGCTTCCAGCCTCCGGAGGAAGGTGAGGGGTCGTGTAGCTCTGTGCTCACCCCGGATGCGTCAGGGGTGAGCTCAGGGCTGACTGCGATGTAGGAGGCAGGGCCTGGCTGGAGATGGCTACCGGGGTGGGACCCGGGTTCCTGTCCCAGCTCCTCCCACTCCTGCTGCTTCCTGGCTACCTGATGTGAGCAGCTGGCATAGTCAATGATCGACTAAAACTGTGAACCAAAATAAGCCTCTCTTCCTTAGGTTGTGGGTGTCAGATGTGCTTTGTCCCAGTGAGGGGCAAGTGACTAATACTGACACCAGAGGATACAGGGGCTTCAAGGGGTCTGGGGCAGCAAGACAGTGGGCTCTGTAGCTCAGGAACAAGGAGGCAATGGGAACGGGTGCTGCTGTGCTTGGGAAATCCCATGGTCCTGTCTGGCTTTCCTGGCACAGGGGCAGATAGGCTTTAAGCCTGCACCACCAGACCGGAAGGCGACACTGGCCTGGCCTGGCCTGGCAGCACACTGCAGCGGAGCATGTGGCCCCATTAGCAGTTAGGGATGTCCCTGCAAGTCACTGTTATGGGAAGCCTCAGGTCATGGGTCCCCTGGAGGACATCAGGTGAGGACAGAACCAGGGCCATTTGAGGTGGCATAGGAGAGTGGTGGTAAGGGGTTGGGGAGGGTTCCAAGACTGGATCTGGACAAACAGGAGCTTCTGTCCATAGTCATGGCTAGGAATGGCATGGAGTACCTGGCATATGGGGCCCCAACCATGCCAGGGATGGATTCCTACAGGCGAGACTCATTTGGGCCCACTAGAAAGCTAACCAGGGCAGCAGGGAGGGCAAGCTTGGCCTTGAGTTGTTGATGTCAGAAGCCAGGCAAAGGTCATGACCATTGGCCTGCTAGGTCAGGAGGCAGGAATGAATTCTCAGTTGGGAAGATTTCATCTTAGGAGCAGGGGTCACGTGCAGCCCCCTCTGAAGGGAAAGGACCATAAGGCAAAGGTCAAGTGAGGGCCAGCAGCAGTTCCCACTGTGTGGCTCTGCAGTAGTGTGCTAGCACACACTTGGGTGTTAAAGCACCAGAAAATGGTCAGGTGCATGCCAGAAGTCCCAACAAACTTGGAGGCTGAGGCAGGAAGACTGCAAATTAAAGCTTAGTCTAGGCAACTTCATCACTAAGACCATCTCAAAATAAAAAATAAAATAAAATAAAAAAGGCTGAGGGTGTAGCTCTGTGCAAAAGCCCTGGGTTCCATCCCTAGGACTAAAAGAAAAAAATATTCTTTCACAATTTGGGGCTGGAAGTCCAGAATCCAGGAGTGGTCAAAGCTGTGTTCCCTCTGGGAGATCTGGGAGAGGTCCTTTCTGGCTTCTTCCATCTCCCGGTGTCCAGGGGTCCCTGTTCTGTGGCCAACATCCCTCCGACTCTTATGTTGTTTGTCTCACTGTTATCCTTCTGCACCGTCACCTGTTCTTTAAAGGCATTTGGACGCAGGGTTGCCCTAACCTGATTGCATGTTGAAAGACCCATTTTCAAACAAGTTCACACACAGATTCAGTAGTTGTGACTTAGGTTGGCCTTTTGAGGGACACTTCAGGAAGGGTTTCAGTGAGTCTGAGAGTCTGTGCCAAGAACCAGGAAGGCTGACCTAAAAGATAAAGATAATAGCAAGAATATAACAAATGGCACCGTGATAAGAAAGTAACAAATGATGTGTGCAATAACAACAGAGTGACAAGTGATGTAAACAATGACTACAAAGCAAGGTAACAAGCCATAGTGCCACTTCCCATCCACACATTGGCCTGTGTCTTCCCATGAATGCCTGCCCCCTTATGGTGGCCTTAAAACTGGGCTGGACTAATTCACTTCTCCACTCTGTCAGTCTGTCAGCCCCGGGAGTAAACCTACTGTCCTTGTGTGGTCTCCCTGGATCACTCAGGCCAGGTGTCCTCCCTCTGAGGCAGTGGCCCCCTGTCAGGCCCCCATGTACCCACAGAGACGCTCCTCCTCTTTTGGCTCCTCTGGTGGTGTGTGAAATACACAGCAGGTGTCGGTAGTGACCCTGAGATGCTCTGTCTCTGTCCAGCACTAACTGTATCGTGTCTTTGGGACTCAGATTTGCAGACAAATCCTTTTCTGCTCCTGAAATTCCATCGAAATCAGCTGCTGTTAATCTGACCTGATTTCTCCATGATGTGTGTATTTTGGGGTTTGTTTTGTTGCTGTCCCGTATTTGTGCAAGTCTGTTTTTCCCAAGTTTGAAAGTTCTCTTTTGTAATGACTTTTTGATGAATCGTATTAGGACATCTAGTCCTAGATGTGGGCTAAATTTCTCCCTCATCCCTTTATTCTATAAAGAGCAAACACGGGACCCTCCACGTGTAGGAGGAACATGGTTCGGCACAGGTGGTGATGGGAGACATTGCATTTTACCAGGACAGTGCCAAAGCCACCCAAGAGCAGAGTAGAAGAGTTGCGGGCCTTGGAGGTGGACAGGTCATGGAGAGCTCCAGGAAGAGGGCTGTAGGGTCTGGGAGGGGGTGCACATGGACCATGAGGAACAGGAGGGTCTGTGTGACTGAGCAGGCAGGGGTGTGGAGGATCCCTCTGAGGACAGACAGCCTGGAAACAGGTGTCTATGGTGACAATAGCTGTCACTATGACAACCACCACTGCAGGATCATGTTCACCTCTAAAAGCCTTGGAGGTAGAGATGATTGTCATTTCCCTCTGAAAGGCAAGAAAAGTGGGCTGAGAGGAGGGAGTGGCTTGTGCCTGTGGGTGTCAGGTGGACATCAAGCCTGGTTGTCCACAAAGTGCTCCTTCTCTTTATCCAGGCATAAACCAGCCAGGCTGGTAGCTGGTGGCTTCTCTCTTAGACAGAAAGCACTTGAAGCAGTCAGTTAGCTCTGACAGACCCAGACAGGGCACGGTTGCATCTGAGAAGGGGGTGGTGGGTGCTGCACAGCTCTGGGCAGGAGCCTGGGGATGGGAGGGCCACAGGGATAGGTGCAGAAGCCCAGGAGCCTCTCAGCGGAAATGCGGGCAGGTAGGCAGTGGGGTACAGGGCTCCAGGATTGAGGGCAGCTGAGCAGTCAGGGAAGGGCTCAGACATGACCTACATCCAGAGTCTGTGGAGCATTTGCTGCCTTCTTTAGCAATGTGAGCCTTCAGTGAGGACTGATGGCACAGCTCCAGGGCAGGCACGGCTCAGGGAAAGAACACCTGAGTGACACTCTGGGCACAGTTCTGGCAATGAGCAAGGGAAGAAAGGGCACTGCCTGGCCCTGGAGTGCCAAGCTGGAGCGCACGAAGTGGGTTCTCAGATGCGTCTGGCAGAGGCAGGCTGCATGTGTGGGTGGCCCTAGTGCTCCATGTATGCTGGACTTGGACAGCAGGTGAACACACCTGGGCACAGGACAAATATGGAACAGAATAGAGCTAAGCACTGTGCAGCCGGCTTCCAGGAGGCGCCTCACAGCAGACGGGAAAGAGCCAGGACGAGGGGGTGGGCCAACACTGCCCTGAGCAAGCATTCTTAACCCTGTCTTCAACCTTCTGCGTTTCAATTTCTCACACCTGGAGTATCATGCATATCTTCAAAACACACATTTCCTCACTGATAATGCCTTATGAGAACTGCATTCAGCTCCTGGTTTTGCAAGTCAATCTACACCTTCTTTCTCCCACTATGTTGGCCAGCATGAGCGGTTACCTCCTGCACGGCTGTGCAAACAGGCAGCTTTCTAAGGCCCGGAGACCAAGGGCAGGCAGGTGGGCTGGCAGCCACTCCGAGGGCAGCATCAGCAGTTGCTCTGGGGTGGCCGATTTGCCAAGTACAGCCCAGCCCTTTTGGAATGGGGAGGGCCTCTTCCGTATCAGGCTGCTGGGCTTCAGACTTGTTCATCAGAGCCAGACTGAGCTCCTAGAGGCTACCACCTGAAGGCTTAAAAATGCCAGATCCAATCCTGCCAGATCCAAGCGCAGGAGACAAACAGCCCCATGGTCTGGGATCCTGAGGAGGCCACTGCACCTTCTCTGTTCGTCTTGCTCCTAACCAGGCACCAGCAGCTTTGGCCCAGGCTCCATGTCTGTCTCTCTGCCATGGGGAAGGGGCAAAAGTCAGGGCCATGGGGGCAGTGGCTGCTTCGTGGGACCCTTTCTGCCTCTGTCAGGGGCAACTAAGAGCTTCTCCACTCCAGGGTAATATTTGGAAGACAGATCTGGTTGCAGCTGGGAATGCATTTGACACATGCAAGTGATCTTAATCATCCCTGTATTCTGAATTCTGCATACTTGGGGTGTGCAATTGCTCTTGTAATAGACTTTCACTACATGTTTATATTTCTTTAAAAGCCGGGTTTGTCTCCACCAACATATTCTTCGTAGTTTTTTCCCCTATAGCTTGAAAATAAATTCCCTGTACAGTGCTGCTGCTTAGAGAGCAGGAGAATGAGGAGTTCTACAACCGAGTGCCCTGTGGACGGCGCTAGACCTCAGGCAGAGACATTAGCCCAGAGTGAGATGATGGGGCCTCTGTGGGTCCCCTGCTCTTCAAAGTCCTGCTTTGCCTGACTGCCACCTCTGATTCTGCAGCCTCCCTCTCCACCTGTCACCCGCAGTCCTCTGCAGTGCTGTAGGTGTCCCATGCTGCAGCTGAGGACCCCCCCACAACAATTCCTGCAGAGCTGTACTGAGCCCTTCATGCCTATGATGAGATACTTAGTGGAGAGATAGTGCTGGATTTGGAGACATAGAGCACTTTATGTGCTTATTTACACTTTTTAAAAAAGAATTCAAGTTGACATTCAGAGAAATCGAGGGCCTAGCTTTAAAAGGAACACAAAACCCTGTCATGTGACCCTCCCAGAAGCAAGCCCTGCCTGTGCCCACTGAGTAGCTCATCCTCCCGGGCCCAGTCACTCTCTGGGTCTGCTTGAGTAGAATTGCACTGCACTGTTTGCTTTGTGCGACCCCCTTTCCCTTCTGTCTTAGTTACTCTTCTCTTGTTACTGGGACAAATATCCGACACTCAAAATGAAGGAAGGAAAGGTTTATTTAGCTCACAGTTACTGGAGGTTTCAGTCCATACTTGGCTGGCTCCAAGGCAGAGCAGCACATGGCAGAGAGCAACCTTTCATGGAGGCAGCAAAGAGCAAGAGCACAAGGGAAAGGTAGCAGCAGCTCAGGCAGCTAGCTTCTCTTCCCTCCTTACATTGTAATGCAAATTACCTGCCCCAGGGCAGGTGCAGCATCCCACCCACAGTAATTAATCACAAACTCCAGAGGCTGCCCCAAGACTGCGTGAGGCTTTGGGGGGGACACCTATACACAAACCATAGCACCTTCTATGTCAAAATATCCCGCACTTCGCATATCACGTATTAAATATTTTCTATCATTATAGTGGCTGCTCGGAGGCCAGCTGCAAGAACATCCCTAATCCGTCTCTGTTTACTTTTAAAATTCCTCTTCCTTGCTGGTATCTACCATTTAAATGGTATCTACCATTTAAATGGTATCTACCACTTAAAAGGGGGTTTAGTTGTGTTTTTTTTCGTATCCTCAGTTAAAATAGAAGATCCAGCAGCCTGGAGGCTTGTTCAGTTTCTTTTTCTTTCTTTCTTTCTTTCTTTCTTTCTTTCTT
>NW_004524927.1:737044-745254 GCF_000260255.1 Octodon degus
TTTCTTTCTTTCTTTCTTTCTTTCTTTCTTTCTTTCTTTCTTTCTTTCTTTCTTTCTTTCTTTCTTTCTTTCTTTCTTTCTTTCTCTCTTTCCCTCCCTCCCTCCCTCCCTCCCTCCCTCCCTTCCTTCATTCCTTCCTTTCTTGCTTTCTTCCTTCCTTGCTTTCTGGCTTTCTTTCCTTTCTCTCCCTTTTTTCCTCTGCACTTCTGCATCCAGGAACACTCAATACTGTTACAGTGCATAACAGACAATTAACAAATAACTGCTGGATAAATGAGCAGATCTCACCAATCCCCCATTTGTAGACATTTTAACAGATTACACAGTAAGATGCATTGTATGTAAAGTCTGGCTGTAGTTTTGCTGTCAACTTAGGACATATTCTTCAATGCAGGGGTCTCCATCTAAATCTTTGGATATATATATATATATATATATATATATATTTATGAAAATTTATCAAATTACCATCCAAAATTGCTGCACTAGCCTATGTCTTTTATTCCAAACATGAGAGAGAGAAAACAGTTTTTCTGATTTTTTCCTCAACACTCATTTACAGTAATCTTCATGTCTATCAATCTGACAAGCACAAAAAGTTTACATTTAAATTTTAATTGTAATGAATTAGACTATTTTGCATACTTACTGACTGTATGTATTTTGACTGCCTCTTCCTGACCATTATCAGAGTTATTTTTCTAATTTCTTTATTAGAGCTATTTATATTTTAAGATCATTGATGTGCTGCACGTAGCACATATTGTAAATCTGGGCTTGTTCACTTCATTGTTTTACAATGCTTTTGTTGTATAAGATTGTTATATTTGCATACAGTCAAATGTATCCACGTCTTTATGAATGCTAGCTCTTTATGCATGGCAAGTATTATTCTGATTTCTCCTTATGAAGCCCAGCTATGCCAGTAAAAGCTCTTTTTAAAAGGAGTCCCAGACCTGAGAATGTAGGAGCCTGAGCAATCCCAGTGGAGAGAGGCGAAAGAGCCCCATATCTCTCTCAGAATAGATTACAGCTCAGCTCCGCAGCAGAGAGGCGACACTGTACACGTTTGCAGGGCAGATTGCAGTGGACACCTAATGGGAATGCTGCGGTGGAATCCAACCAGTAGTGACATATTAAGGAAGGAAGTGCACTTCAGAATTGGAAAAGGCCACTCTGTCCTGCACACCTGTCCTCTCAAAATTTATCTTAATCCCACATTCCTGATGTTTTACCATCTGTCGATATGCCTTCCCTCCCTTGAAATAAGTCAAGGGCTTGAATTAATTTTTTGCTACATTTGCCGTGTCTCTTCATTTATTCCATATGTTCATTGCCTCCAATGTGCAGTGACTGCCGTGTGAATCTCCCAGCTTCCATCACGACTCTCTGGTTTTTATTCCTTTGCCTTGGTCCACAAAATATGCTTTATTGTCCTTATTAGTCCCTCTACTGGTACCACCCCACACTCTATTATTTTTCAAGGAAATTAGAGCAATCTTTAAAATACTCATTATTTTATGTCAGCAAAATAAAAAAAAGATATCTTTCAATGAACCATGCCTTGGCCAAATTTAGTCCCATCTCAGTCTGCATGTTTTCAAAAAGCTGAGCTTGTGACTTGGCTTGGTAGTAAACAGAAGCATCGGAAAGACCAGGATGGCTCCCGGAGGGTCTCAAGTGGGAATCTGAGAGCTGAGGTTGGGAGTTGAGGTTCCCAGTGTCAGCTCCCTGGAGTCTTCCCTCAGAGGAGGGCCCATGGGGGTCCCCACCTGAGGACCGTGTTGGGGGTCACAGAACATGGAAGGGGAGGCCACCGAGCTCTCACAGAAGAAAGGAAAAGTGCAGATTCCATGCCCTGCTGCCTGGCTGACTGCTCCTCAGAGCCCTATGAGGCTTTCCTGATTCAATCATGAATGTCTGGGCCTTTTGTGGAAACCACGTGAGTTCCAGGCAGTGGGCAGGGCTGAGTAGAAGAGCGCTGGCTGACATGCTTCTGGGTGTCGAGCCTTGCTGATGGCTCTTCTGTGTAGGAGAAGGAGACTCGAGTGTTTAAACTTTGCATTGAAATGAGCATTTTCAGCACCTTCAGGAGATAAAAACCAAAATATTAATCAGGTAACACATGACCTAGACAGCTCTCTAGAACTTCAGTCATGAAGATATTTTCTTACTTCATTTGGTTTCCTAAACAGCTTCTGGATGATTCTAGGAGACAGACCTGCCACTTGATCACCTTGGTAAGGCCATGCTAGCCAGGTGCTTGATGTCACCAGTGTTGCTGACATCTATTAGAGGATGGACGACCAGGCACAGCAGTGGACTCTAACCCAGAGCCTGTAGTCTACTGGGGTGACAGCTTAAAGCTAGACAGATTGCTTTGCAGAAGGTTGTGTGATTGAGATAGTCACGATGTGCAGAGGGCCCGGTGGTCCACACAAGGTGGATGGGAAGCCTGCTCTCCCCAGCTTGTGTCCAGAGGCTAGCACAGATATTCAGCCAGTTTCGAGGGTAGCACCCTACAGACGTGCAGCATCCCCACAATTCTTGCATCTTCAAGACTCAGTCCTCCCCATTCATGTACTAGGGACCAAGAACCTTGTACATGAGCACCATGTCAGGGACTTGCATACCACGTGAGCCCCAGCACCAGTCTTGACCTGCTGATCAATGTCTGGGCCCACAGAGTCCTGGATGGCTCCTAAACAGAAGTCAGCATCCAATGGATCCCTCTGGGCAAGAGACGGGCTTGGAGACCCCGTGGCACCCTGCTAGAGCTACCATGGTGTCTCGGCATTCAGAACAGGGTGGCGCAGGGAGCACCGGGGTGAAGAGTTGGGGCCACAGAGGTCTTGACCAGGCTGGGTGGACTCTGTGGGCTCCAGCTGAGAGGCTGCCCATGATCCAGGTCTCTTCACATAGGGCCATGGAAATGCTTTCTGCTCCATGGGAGGATCAAGTGTGACCTCAGGGACAAAGCCC
This sequence comes from Octodon degus, assembly GCF_000260255.1. Taxonomy (NCBI): domain Eukaryota; kingdom Metazoa; phylum Chordata; class Mammalia; order Rodentia; family Octodontidae; genus Octodon; species Octodon degus. The sequence continues at coordinate 740,027 of NW_004524927.1, forward strand.
AGAACACTCCCCAGCACACTGCAAACCTTCATCCCTTTTCCCTGCCATCTCCTCCCATGATGTAAGGTGGGCTGCTTGCTCTTATGGCTCTTTTTAAAGTCTCTAATACACATTGGGCCCTTTATGTAAAAGGGTGAATGTATGTACATGTGCATCTGCATGTGTACATGTGCATCTATATGTGCACATGTGTGCCTGTGTGTCTTTGTATGTGCATGTATATACCTGTGTGCATGCCCCACACACTGTAGAAACCTTACCCACATCTGCCCTTCCACTTGGCTCAGGCTCCTGGTTCAACCTTTTTCCACCCTGGCCTCTGTGCACTCTTTCTCTGCTTTCTCTCTTCTCCTCTTCTCCTCAGTGGTTGTTGCTACCCAGCCCTTTGAGCTCGCTCAACCCTGATGGCTATCAAGCCCCACAAATGGGTTATTTTTTTTAAGAGTATCAGGGTCCAAACCAGAGTGAAAAGCAGTCAATGGAAGTAGAAATCACAGAAAATGTCCCAAAGCCCTTCTTTGCCAACCAAAGGATAGCCCCAGATCTCCTTTCTGGTCCCTGTGCCTTTTGTCCAAGCAGAAATGTCACATGTGCAGTGGCCATGTGACCTGCTCATTGGGCAGAACCACAGCATTGTCAAAAAGCAAGGGTTCAAACTGAGCAAAAGATGGAAGTGGATGCTGAGAGAGAGCCAGAGCTGGGTGCAGATCCGTGACTGCCAGCACCATCCCCAGGCCCCCAAGTACACTGGCAAGGCCTCCTCCCACTTGCTGGGACGTGGGCAGAGCATGCTCTGATGGCCACTGTGTGGGGTTGTGGGAAGACAGCAGGGATCAGATCATGTTCAGACCCAGCTGGGGTCATCCAGGGCACACAGGGGGCTGCAGGGAGCACATGCTAGGACTGGAGGGGACATTGGGTTGACTGTGGGTATTTGAGGATTATACTCTGAGAAGCCCCATCCTGGATGTCTGCCAAGAAGGTTGCTCAGTGGGACTTGGGTAGAAGTGGGGGAACTTGAGGACACTGGGGAGAACCTAGAGGTCTCCGGGAGAGAAGGGTAGGTCAGAGCCCCTAGGGAGAGGAGACAGAGGTGGGTACAAGATGTGAGGGGACTTGGTCCTCCCTTGAGTGAGGGTGGGGCTAAAATGTGCCATCTGCTGCTATCTTAGATACTTGAAATGTTCTCCTTATGGACAGAGGAGGGCACAAGAAAAGGGGCAAAGGGGGAGCGCTTGAGGGGCTCTTTTGCTTCAGGTTCTGAAGTGCTACAGCAGGCTGTCCTGCAAGGCCCTGCGCTCCCCTCTGGAAGGGACCACAATGCTTGGAGTTGACCACCCTGGGAAGTGGGAGCAGAGCAATGGCACTTTGGGACACCAGCAGACACAATGGGACCACTGAGGGACAGCAAGGGAGTCAGAGGAATGGCTGGAGTGCTGGGAAGTGGCTTAAGAAAAGGGCTCCCTAGAAACTGACAGAGGAGGCAAGGAGGAGGGCTTCAGAGGACATAGTGACCCCTGACTCCATAGGGCCAACAGCGGTCCTCACCAGGGAGGGGCACCCACTTGTTGGGTGTGTTTATCTCCACTCAGCTGTCTACTGGATGTCACTCGGCATAGTGCTGAGTGTAGCTGGATAAGCCAGAAATGCGAGGAGCTTTCTTTCCTGGAGTTTATCATCTAGGGAAAAATTATATATGTATATATATATTTCAATATTGTTTTTTCATATTTCTTCCTTATAATTGTAAAGCTTTGCACACTTAGCTTGTCACACAACCATCCAAAATGAGGTTCTATTTATCTGCTTTTTTATTGCTAAGAGAAACCAGGGAATCCAGTCTAGACAAACAGGCATATGCAGAAGACACTCAAGTCCAAATTCCAGAAGATGCCTTATTTTTCAGAAGGTGCACTTTTAAGGGAGAAGCTGAGTATGCATACTTAGGTTCCCTTTTCTTCCTTCCTATCCACTATAATAGATACATGAGGGCAGGAGCTAAAGCAGCCTTTCTGGAGCACGAGTTATAAGTCCCACATATGGGGTGACAAAGTACAGGACTGAAAGAACTGGATGGAGTCCCTAATGTTTGTGGGCCTATCATGCCTGCCCCAGAGGTGGGGCTTGTGGGGGTGACTGAATCATGGAGGGAGATGCGGCTGTCCTGCTGAGAGGAGGTGGGGCCTGGGAGGATCTGTCTCCCTCCTCCTCCCTTGATCTCTCTCCTCTTCCTGTCCGCCATGCCATGAGCAGCTCTCCTCCACCAGGCCCCTGTACTGAGTGTTTTGTATTAAACTGACTGAACATGGAGCAAAGCCTCTGAGCTGAGAACCTCCTTTCACATGCAATGTTGAGTATTGTGTCCCAGGGATGAGGACAGTGATTAACGTACCCATTAATCCCTGTGGGCTTTTGTGGGTGCCCAGTACCCTGCAGGCAGGAGAGCCAAGAGGTGAGGAGCTGGGGTGTGCATGGGTGCAGATGGTCAGATGAGAGGCAGAGGAGGACAGGATGGAGGATGAAGAAGCACGAAGGGTCCGTGCGGCTGCTGAGAGTGGCCAGGGGAGAAGAGGGCCAGTGCGATCTCACCGCTGTGGTTCTGTGTACACTTCGGTTGGCTGCTCATTTGCTTGTGGTGTTGGGGGCCACCCCTCACAGGGAGCCACAGGCTCAGTGCATTTTCTTTTCCAGGACAGGGTCTTCATAGGCTGGTAAATTATGAAAGCGGGGCTTGAAATTAACATGCTCCTGCCTCGGCCTCCCAGAGTGCTGGGATTACAGGCTCCCATCAGGGTGCCCAGCTGTGCTCCAGAGCAATCCTAACTTATGTACTTCTCTGGCTAACAGCGTGGGCTCTGGGGCAGGATGGCCCAAGCCCCACACTCTGCCCTGACACAGCCGGGGTAAAGCTCACAGAGGCAGGAAGATGTTCATGAACTACAGGTATTCTGCTTGGTGTGTGGTCAATAAATGTTACTTTTTTTATCAACAACCCTAGAAATAGGTCTTTGCTAGCCTGCTGTTTCAGAAAAGTGAACCTTGGGGAAGCTTCAAGATGGCCTTCATGTCGTGGAAGGGGCTCAAACCCAGCCCTACCTTCCCAGCCCCTCAGCAGCTTCCCCATCCCCTGAGCTCATCACACCTTTCTTCTGTACCTTAATTAAATCTTTCTCTGTTCCTCCTTCCCCACCTTTCTCCCTCAAGGTCATTCATAGCTCCTCAACAATAGAAATTCAACCATTTTTCTCCAAGTAAACAATAATTATCCAAGCTAACATTTAATTAGATAAACTCAATTTATAGAAAAGCTAAAGTCTGCACCAACTCAGAGTTTATCTGCCCAACTCTTTCTCCAGAGCCCTGCGTGAAAGTGCTGTTGGTGGTTGTCTTAGCAGGTCTAGGGAGTCCCAACCCATCTGGGATGACAAGGACAGTGTGGACAGCTACTGAGCCAAGAGTGGCAGCATCCCCTTAAACCTGGGTGCAGCTGTGTGAGGCATTCACATTGTTTTTCAGGTGCCGCTGCAGAGAAGAAGCATTGAATAGAACCCCGATCAGGAAATTCCACTCTCTTCTGGACAGAGCAGTACAGAAGCCAAGACTATAGCTCAGGCAGGTGCAGGTGTCCCATCCCCAGCCGGGATGACTGGGGACAGTGGCTGTGGCATCTTCAACACCAAAACTTCCACTGTACATCTCTGCCAGCTTCCTGGGTGTGAGTCACTAACACCATGCCAAAAGTCCCCTCCCTGCAGCAGCCAGCCTAGGTTGAGGCTCTGGCCACTGCCAGAAGACCTGACGTAGCTTCCATGTTCTGGCCTCCTCCCCCAGATGCCTTGCAGCCTCTTGCCTGGTGTCCTTGTTCCACCAGCTGCTAAACCCAAGGGGTTTCCTAAAGTGCATCCCTGCATGATCTCCCTGTTCCTTCAGGTGCCTACTCAGGGAAAATGCTGCTGGTCTGGGGATGGCTGGAGGGGACATGAGTAACAACAGAGCCATGGGTGGTGACAGCAAGGGTGCAGCCACATCATAGGATCCACAACAGTCAGCCTGACCCAGCAGCCCTTCTGAGGTGGCCAGGTCAATGGAGGTTCCCAATGTTCCTGGCAGGCAGTCAGTGCCACTCCTGGGGTCACAAGGTAGAACTGTCCTTGTCCTCAGCCATCTGGACAGAGGCTTCCTACCATGCAATGACTTCTGTGGGGGCTCTCCAGGCTGTGCTGACCCCTCCTCTTGGAGGCCACAGCCCCACTCGGGCATGCATGGGAAGGGGCCCACCAGGCATGAACTGCACCCCTCAGTGAGCCTTGTCCCACAGTGAGCCACCCTGGGGACATGCAGGGCTGCCCTGGTGTCCACCCAGGAGCAGAGACAGTGCAGTCAGTCTGAGTGACCCTGCAATGGCACACAGCACATCATTCGCAAACAACAGGAAAGCCACAGAGTGTGAAAAACAGGTGATCGTGCACCCAGGCTTGAGCTCAGTTCCCAGGAGCATGCAGCACTCTCATGCGAGCCAGCTTCCAGCAGCCACTGTCCCTCCATGGCTGGTGCTCCTGCGTCTTCTGCCTTGGCTTCCAGGGTCACCTTTCCCCGTCTGCCTCCTTCCCTTAAGGGCCTTGGAGATGGCACTGGGCCAACCTACAAAACCTCGAGATCTCTCCTCATCTCAGCACCTTGAATGAAATCACATTGGCAAAGTGCCCTTTGCATGAGGGGACAGCCACAGCCTCTGCCACAGGATGGTGAGGTAAACATGGCGGGGAGGTTATTCCCCCCTAGAGCTGAGAACAGCTGTACCCAGTAACCCCAAGTGTTCAAAGTAAGACACTGGCTTTACCCCAGTGCTGCACCAGAGCTTCCACCCTTCCCAACCTGCCACTGATTCCACACCAAAGAGCAGACCACTGTGGTACACCGGTCCCAGGGCACTGGTGGGAACTTCCTTTCCAAGATGAGCATAGTGGTTCAGGGTGGCACGGTGGGCCACTTGTCTGCACGGTGACATTGATGACAGTGACGTACTCAAGGGGATGGAGCCCAGAGTGAGGCTAGAAATGAGGCTCCTCACTTCACAGGGGAGCTGTTATCTGAAAAAGCACACATTTGACTCCCACCCTGTGGCCCTTTCCTGCAGTGATGTGCTCAGGGCGGGTATAGCTCTTTTTCAATCCTATTTCCACATGATGGCATGGCCACAGGATCAGCTCCCCCCTCCCCCTCCCCCC
>NW_004524927.1:745430-778762 GCF_000260255.1 Octodon degus
TGTCCCTGTCCCTCCCCTCCCTCCTCCCTCCTTCCATTCCTTCCTTCTCCACCTCTCCCCAGCGTTTTGCTGCAACTAGTAGCAGGCCTCCTCTCCACCTGCAGGTTTCCGTGTCTCTGCGCCCTCCCGGAAGAGCTCAAGTAGGCTGTGACCTCGGCAAGCACCCTTGAGAGAGTCTCCAGGCGCTTTGAGAAATCGCGCGGGGGGCCGCTGTGCATCTGGGCTCGATCTATTATTCATGCACGCATGTTCCAGCGAGCACGGTAATTTAGAGCCTCTTGGAGAGGGCTCTCTGCAGCAGCCATAAACCACATTGCATGAGCTCCAGGGAGAAATTACCTTCCTTCCTTTCAGCGAGGGGTCAAGGCTGAGAACTTGCCCAGGAAGCAAGAGCCGAGGTGATGCTGAAGGACCCGGGGCCCCACCAGGAACAGCTGGGCCGGACCCCCATCCTGGGTGACCTCCCTCGGCATCTGCTCTCTCACCTTGGGATGAGTCACTGCTCTAGATGCCTGCTTGTCCGGGTTCCTGCAGGTGGAGCCCATCCCGGTGTCCCTCCTGTGACCTCTAGCATGTAATTTACTGCTCTCCAAAATGCACTTGATGGGATATGGATGCCTGTGTTCTGAATTTCAGGGACCAGAACCCCGTGTTACTGCACTGGGCACATGAGGCATGAATCCATCCATTCTATATGCATATTTATCTCCATCTTCAGAGCTCTTATTTTGTTTTAAATGGCATAGCTTTTATGTCTACAGAGAATATAATACAGAGGTACAGATTTTCCCAGAAAACACAGCTCTGACACTAACACGTACCACTCATGTACTGAGGGGGTGGAAAGGCACATAAAGAAAAAGAGAGGAATTAACATCCATTTGCAGGGGCCAGATGCAATCAGGTACAAGCACCTCCTAGAATTGGAGAGGCTGGGGGCTGCTTCTGATGGCATTTTTTATGGTGATAACGTGATGGGCCCAGCGTGGCTGCTGCTTCTCCTCCTCTGCAGCCCCACATCCTCATTTCTGTCCCCACTCCCTGAAGCTTGGCTCCTCTGCAGAAGATGAATAGGCTCTCTCCGTGCTGCACCCTGCTGTGCTGAGCTGGAGGCAGCCCGCCCCGCCTGGCCCCAGCGGCTACTGCCCGCCAGCAGTCTCTCTCCCCCCTCCATCAAGCCCAGCCTGAGGTGCCTTCGTGTCTCTTCTTGTCCCCTCAGGCCAATGGCTCCTTCTCAGGCTCTCTTGTGCTCCTGGTTGCCTGCAGTGACAGGAGGGTCTGCGACAATGAGCTCTGGGGTGCAAGGAAGCACGCAGCCTGAACACCTGCAGTCCCCTGGGGTGGTGGTATTTGCTCAGGTGGTGGGGGCCAGATGCCCATCACAGGCTGACACGGAGTTGGGCTCTTGCTGTGTGCCTGCCAGCTTGGGGTTCCTCTCAGCAGGACAGTGACATTTCCCTTGGGGCACAGTGACAGTCAACCCCTCCTCCTTTCATTTCCCAGGCTATCTTATCTCTCTCCTATCGGTGGACAAAAAGGACTCCCCTGGTGGGACAGTGAAAGGTTCACCTTGAAACAGTGAATTTTATGTGGTGTGGGCCTTGGCTGCATAGAGACAAGAGCAGCCCATTCTGCAAAGCTGTCTTCTGAAACCTTGAGATGAAAGCCAGAGGCCTCAGAGGTCACACTGGCTGGGTGCATCTTTACGCAGGTGGAGAACCTGAGGCCAGGCCCAAGGCCACTCAAGAATGCTTCTACTAAAGCCCTGGTTTGTGCATTCACAGATTAGGCTCCTGCCCGGATCTGCCTGAGCTGCTTGTGTTCTGTTGTTCTTGGGGCAGAGGCTGCAGTGGGGAAGAGTGACTTAATGGTTTCTTTGGTTGGCTTGTTCATACACTGGGGCTGGGGCCTGGAGAGGAGTGTGCTCGCCACAGCTGAGGCTGTGGCCATGCATGCCTCCCTGTGATCTCAGAGGTCCTTGGCCTTTGCCACTATGTGATGAACAGGCTCAAGGCCGGCAAGGAGTAGGCTCTGGGGGCCCCGAGTAGGCTACTCCTCCTCCTATGACTCAAGAAAGTCCAGCCATATCCTTTGCCTGTGGCCCAATGAAGTTCAAAGATGAACCTGGGAGACTGTAGCCAGAGATTTGCTTCCAGGAAAGTGGCTCAGCCAATGTCACAGACACAGTCCCTCAGCACAGGACAGCCTGCCAGCTCTCCTCCTGAAGGGACGCCACCCTGGCTGGGGCCCCTGGGCATGGGCTTGGGGTAGGAGGATGGCATTTTCCATTCTTTGAGCAAAGACCCTTTGTTAAGCATGTACTGTGTGTCAGGTCTGATGAGTGCCCCTGCTACCCAGCATGGGTACCTCTGATGGGTACCTCTGCACGGACCCAGTGCAGGGACTGCAGTCCCCATCCAATGTGTGAAAAAAGCAGTCAAAGGAACTGCAAGTAACAGAGATGGTGGCAGCAAGAAGGAGTGGCAAGCAGGAGTAGGAGCCACTAGAGGCCCTAAGTAGGGTTTTGGTGGTCTTCTACAAGTCAGGGGAAGTGTGGGGGTCCTGTCTGCTGCCTGTCTCTGATACTCCTTCCCACATGGGCAGAGGATAAGCACAGGGCCCAGCCCATGCTCTGATGACTTGACCCAGGGCCACAGCCCTGTCCCTGTTAACCCTGGGGGGGCAGTTCTGGAGCAGTTGGGGTCTGTAGCAGGGCTCACACTGCAGACCTGGGACTGCCCTGCCAGGTCTCATGTGCTCTAATATTTCATGGTCTGAAACACAGGATGGGTCCTTCTGATTTTAGAAGGCTCTACAGACAACTCCCTCACTGGTCATTTGATTCTTTGATGTTGATTTAGTCCACCTCAGATGGTTACTTCTGTCTTCAGGTAAAGTGCTTGTTGCTAACACACCCTGGGTGTGCAAGGACTTCAGGTTAAAGCTGAAGGATAGAGTTACCAATTAAAGTGGGAAGTTGCCCTGAGAGGCATATGCTGTTAAGAACAGAGGGTCCCCATGGGCATTGTGTGTTACTTACAAAAGCCAAGACACAAAACGACCTAGGTATCCATTGATGGATGAATAAATAGCAAAAATGTGCTATCTAAGACACACCACGGCCCGGTGTACCTGTATCAGATCAGTACACTGTATATCTTGGATATGCAATCTTTATTTGCCCCATTAACATTTTGAAATTTAAGAAGGGAGTTTCTTATATATGAAAAAGAAGAGGGCCAGAAGAAGGACATTTAAAAAGAAAAGGTAACATGAGCAAATCTACTAGAAAAAAAAATAGTTTGGGAAAAGAAATTTGACAAATCCATGGGATGATTGGAAGAAAAAGGAAAGATAAGGGTCTGATTAGTGTCCCCAGGGCTGAGCACAGCGAAGAAGACAGAGGAGCTTAGGCCCTGCTGGCAGAGGAGAGCTGGATGTAGACTTATTGGGTCTCAATGTGTGCCCCAGTTGCAAGACAGACGCTCAGGGTCAGTGGGCCCTTCCCAGGGTCAGACAGCAGATTAGTGGCTGATTTAGTGTCATTCATAGACCTGAAGGTCAATGGAACTAGGAAGGTCATCTTGCATTAACCACCTGGAATGGTCTCCTAGCTCAGGCTCTGTCTACGGTGCAGGGGGTGGGGGATCAGGACATTTCTTTTGCAGCTGGAGCCTCCCAAATTCTTTGCCCAGTTTCTGTTTTAGCCCTTGCTGTCCCAAGTTCCCTCCCAGTGTGGAGCTTGGCCTGCTTTCACCATGTCAAGTGAGGACTGCTCACAATGGCACCCAGACAATCAGCTCCTCGTATGTCTTTGTTCATTGGCTGGGTTTCACAGGACGGTTTATCAAAACCTGTGAACTTTTCTTCTAGCTCTTTATCAAAGGCCTAGGAACGGCAGTCTATTTGCATGTTAAGATGAGGGAAAAGAACAACCATTTTAAAAGATAAGAGTTGGAATTTATAAGCCTTTACAAACTGTTATTTCTTTCACTGAGGGAAAATAAAAATGGGAGATAGTAAGGAGGCAATGGTATTGCAGATAACATCATTTAGAGGATTTTGAAACCTGGTATAATTTATCATTATATAAGATGCTTTGGTCGGCAAGATCAAAGCAACTGACGTTATCTATCTACATACAGCCAATTGAATTGCCTCTTCAGAGTCCCAGACAAACATTTCATTAGTTACTATTCATCAGGAAATTGGGATGAAATGCCAAAACACTTCTTTTAAAAAAGCTGGATTGCATTTCCTACACATGGTACTTTAAAAAACAATCATTTGTATGGCACTTCTCTCCCGAGTGCTCAAACCATGCTACTTTCCAAATATTTGCTGTCTTCGTGCCCCGCTCTTCCAGCCACAAGCATTCTTCTTCTCCTTTCTTAAGCACATGGGGAGCGACATAAACTATTCCAACACAATGAAATCAGCCTGGATGTAGCCAAGAAATCCATGATGCTAGGAAAAGGCTGTTAAGTTCAGACAGCTGCGGTGCTGCTTTGTGCCTGAGGTTGGCAGGTGTTTGACCACAGTGATTCAGAATTTCCCATCAAAGGCCTAAAAGTGGGGGAGGCAGACAGGCATAATTTCATGTGGACACCCAGAGCTATGCGTTGAGAAGATTCCTGCCTGCAGCATGGATTAAAAGACCACAGAAGAGGTCAGGGAAGAATGATGTGCATGGATGAGGAGCGACACTGGGAAATCATGCACCTCTGTAGTTGCCACCTTACTGGGTCACCTGGGACAGAGGTGACAGGGATGTCCTGACTCCTCAGCTTGGCCACAAGTGGCTCCCTTGAACTCTGACCCTAAGACCGTCCTCAGGAGCTCTCTTGGCTGCTGACATGGAGAAACCAAATGCACACGATGCTTCAGGGAGAAGAGGCACCAAAGTCAATTTTTAAAAACGTCATTTCAAGATACCAGAGAGCCACCCAACCAGCCAAGGCTGGAAAATGACAAAAGAAGGGCCACCGGAGGGACAATGTTCTCCCCTTGGTGATGCAGAGCAGGAGAAATAAGCTGTAGATGGAGTCGCCGAAGCCAGCAGGGACTTAGCGCATCTTGTGGGCACATGCGCAGAGGCGATAAGCACCGAGAGGCCCAGGAGTGCAGAGGAAGGGGAAGCACAGGATGTGTGAGTGACCTCAAGACGCCAATGCCAATGCCACAATGGGGGATTTCAACCACAGGCATTCATTTTCTCCCCGTTATGGAGGCTAGAAGTCTGAAATTGGGCTGCCAGCATGGTTAGGCATCGCTTTTTGCTGGTTTTCAGGTAACAGCCTCTCTTTGTGCCCTCACCCCGAAGTAGGGGGACTGGGTGAGCACTTTGGTGTCCCCTTTTCATCTGAGAAGAATGACCTTTATGACCTCATCTCGATCCAGTTTTCTCCGCCAGCCGCCTTCTACAAACACCATAACACTTTCGATAAGGCTTCAGCACCGGAATATGAAGGGAAGCAGAGTCAGCCCATCACAAGGGCATTCTATCAGGTACTTCTCCCTTGCTGAGACACTATTCCTGACACAGGCAAATTACAGGAGAGGTTCATTTTGGCTCACATTTCAGTACAGAATTGGGTGGCTCCACCGCAGGATGGCACAAAACAGGGGCCTAGTGGAGGAGAGCTGCTCATGGGATGGAGAACAGGAAGTGGGGAGAAGGGAGGATATGGAAAGTGAGATAAACTCTTCCCACTTACACCCCCAGGACTGCATCTTCTGGCCAGACCTCTTAACAAGTCGGCCGCAAGCCTTCATCAGCCAATCACTTTCCACCGGATCCACCTATGATCCAATGAGGCTTTGGGAGGACATCTAGCTATAAACCATAGCAATCACCACAGCATTGTTTCCTCCTGAAGGCATTTACTAAATTGTTAGTATGAATGGAGAAAGATCCTGAAGAGCTAGGCACAAAGCCTTGGAGTTTGGGGGTTAGAACAGTATAACTTTAAAAACATTTAATGGGACAAATGGAGCTTAAGACATAGGTGGATGCTAGTAATAGTCTAGTCTTTCCATCAGAAGCCTTGTGGGGCATTCTGGAAGAAAGGAGAACCAGAAGAAGGTGAACCTTTGTGAAAACCCCACACCAAAAGCAAAGACAAAGACAAAGACACAAAGTCACAAATGAACTCAGTTGGTTCTTAGGCCAGGGAACCTCCCAGTCTGGACACCTGGAGAAAACACAGACTCTGTAAAGAAGGTATCACTCAGAGCCCCGTGGACTTCATACAAAACATCCAGCCCTTCATGTGAGGTCACCACATGGAACCAAGAGTGAAGAGATCTGGAAAATAGGAAGTAAGACCTGATGTCCACACTTTGGGCACTGAGACTTTAAACAGCTAAGATTTATATGGTCAACCAAAGAGTATGACTTGGTTTAGAAAATCCTATCTATGAAGAGGCAATTAGCAATTTTACCAGTAAGATTTCAATAATTGAAATGAAGAATTTATGTGTTGTTTTTTAAATGCAGCATAGAAGAAAGATGAAGTTTTTAGATGATAGTTAAAAAAATATCCAGATTGAAGCACAGCAAGAAAACAGGAGTTGACAGGAAACATGAGGAAGATAGTGGAAGTAGGTGGGGAGGTAGTAGAGGTTCTGAAAGTTCCCTAAACTCAATAATCAGACCCATCATGGGCAGGCTGAATCCTGCACGGCATAAACTTGAGATACATCATGGCTTACGTAGCCAAGTCAACCCGCTGAAACCCAGAGACACAGCCATTAGCCTCCTAAGAGGAGGAAATGTTTTCACAGTGGGAAACTTAGCACAACAGTGAAGCTAGGGTGCACAGCTGAAGGCTCCTTAAAGTGCAGAAAAATATTGCAACCCAGAATTCTGCTGAGAAATCCCCCCAAAGGAAGGAAGGGCTGACATGCTTCTGTCATGCACGGAAACCAAAGACTCTCTTGCTAGATGAGTTGACGAGGTTTAGAGCAAAATACCTGGCACTCAAAGTATGAAGAGGGACAGGTTTAATTTGGCTCCCAGTTTCAGGGGCTTCAGTCCATGGTCAGCTGCTCCAAGGCAGGAGCATCCTGGTAGAAGGGCAGGGGAGCAAAGCTGCTCAGTTGATGGTACTCACAAGAGAGAGAACTGCTAGAAATGAAGGGGCAGAGACCAGATATAGACCTCAAGGCTACATTTGCAGGACCACCCAGATATACCCCAAACTGGTTTTCACTAATCTTCTAGGTGTTTCTCAAGCCAGTCAAATGAATAATCAAGACCAGCCGTCATATCAAGGCTCAGTGAAGACAGATAGTAAGGCCAACTGCTCAGAATAAGAGAAAATGATCCAGAAATCCAGTAAGGAATGAAAGCCCAAATTGGAAAATAAGTATATTATATATGCAGGCTAACTTGGATCATTGTACTGCTGTTTTCTATTTTTTACTGGTCTATTGAAAGGAATAGTTAATGCTTTTTTTTTCTTCTTTTTCATTTTTGACTCATTTTGCATACTTTTATATCTGGTAATTTGAACAACTAATTTGAAGACAACAATATGCAATGTAACAACCATCTTGTTTAGTGATACTTCTGTATCATTTGAAATGCGTTTTTTTTTTTTTTTTTTACAATGTGTTATTCTCTTAAAAAGGAAGAATCACAATGAATAAATACTAGCTGTATACCAAAAGTAATATTTGGTGTGGTCTGAAATACATGCAGATTAAGGATACTAACAATGAGGCAGAGAAAGAGAGCTAACTTACCCTGTTTTTCAAGGTTGTAATATCCTTGATGCAAGAGTGAAGATAAGGCAACTACCCAATGGGCTCTAACTAATTAAGGGTTCCACTGATAACCTCAGGTTTATTATCCCAATCCTTTAAAAGCAAATTGATGTTTATAGGATTAATAAAACAACATGGGTATAAATACAAGTAATTATGTAAATAAAAAGATTTAAAAGTGGAGAAAAGGAACACAAAAGATTGAAAGAACAGAAGTTATATGACATATATTCTCAAATTACTAATTCCTTTAAATAGAAATAATTATTTGTAGGATAATATATGCATGATTCTATATTAGTTATCCAGGTATTATCTCTAGGCCTCCAATACAAATTTTTTAAATGATCTGTGAAAAAGGATACAGGCCTTTTAAATGTTTTGACTTTGTTATCTGACACAGTGTTAGAATTTTTGAAGTTGATTCACAGACAGGCCCACTGTCCATGAGGAACTTGCTCCTGGCATGGCCAGTTTCAGTCTCCAACATGATGGTGATGTGACAGAATGTGATGTTGGGTGGTGCAAGGGGTGCCATTGTTATGGCTCAGAGCTAAAATGTCCAGCCAAAGTCTCATGTGTGTGGCAGGTGATTGGACTGGGGGCACCGTGCTGATCAATGGATCCACTGTCGGGTGAATTGATGCTTGACTTGCTGTTCAAAAGCAGGGTCTGGTTAGAAGAGGTGGATCATTTGGGTGTGACGTGAAAGGGTTCATCTCATCTTTGGCTCCTTCCCTTCTCTCTGCTTCCGGCTGCTGTGACGCGAGCCACTCTCCTCCGCCAGGCCCTTCTGCTGTGCTGTGTTTGCCTTGGAGCAGCTGATAATGCGCTGAAACTGTGAGCCAAAATACACTATTGCTCCTTTTGATTGGGCATATTGAGCACTGTGTCCTGCAAAGCAACTCATGACTGAGAAGTGAGCTAGGAGGCAGGGCATCGGCCAAACAGGCAGGGCTGATGCCGATGTGCTAATGACCTCAGGGAATAGACAATAAGAAATACAGTGCGACTAGGACCATAGTAATGATAACTAAGAAAAGATGAACTTTAAGAACTTCCTATTTTTATTGTTTTTTCTTTAAGTATAACTCATTTAAGTGTAAGTTTCCATAATCTAATTTTTTAGTAGGGATTCTAAGAGTGGATTCACAAAATTCCTGAAAAGCAAACAATTCTTTCTTGTGTGCTAGTGTGAACCACCTCAAGGGTACTACTGATAGGGATCTTGGCCAACAGGCTTGATAAGTTTCTCACTATACGTGCAGAACTGTGTTCATGCACCCCATTGTAGAGAGGAACAAGGACGTTTTCTTGTAAGGAGATTTGCAACCATGCCTAAACCTGATGTCTACTGACCTCCTAAAAGGTAGTCTATTTCTTCCAATTTGTAGTCACATATTAAAAATGTGGGGACTTTCTACATTGGCCCATTCTCTATGTTTCCAACTCTGGTAATAACCATAAAACTATATGTGAATAATTATTTAAGATTATTATGCATTGCTCACCTACTCATTGAAGGCATGACATTTTGTTAGTCTTGAAAATGTAATAATTTTGAAACATTATTTTAAGCTTCTTGATTTGAGTACACTTGAGCTCCTGAGCACAGTGAGCTGCAAATACTTCCACCACAACTTACCATTTCCTTGACAATGAAGAAAACTCTCTGTGTTTCTCTGTCAAACACACACACACACACACACACACACACACACACAATCACACAACACACAAGTAAACAATGAGTAGGTCCATGATTGAGGTGCCTCAAGACAATACATACTGGGTTCCAAGCAGATGTGTGCTACAACTAGGAGAAGGTAGAGGGCTGGAGTGCAAAGAGGAAGAAAAACTTTTGAGGAGACAGCCCTCAGCTCCCTCCTAACAGGACACAGCAGGCGTTTCTCCACTGTGTCTACCCCAGGGAACTCAGTGCTCTGTCCTTGGCACTCGTGTGGCTCAACACAGATGGTGTCTGGAAGTATCTGTGCACAGTTAACCAATCCTGCTATGCTATTAGTGATAGTCAAGGTGACAACACCTCTCTGTCCACTGGTGGCCCGCACCATGGCTCACCTCTCTCCTCTGGATGCTTGATAAACATCAGAGCCTCTTCTCGCCCTCTGTGCATTGGCCTCTGCTCAGTGCTGCTCCATGTCACTTTCTTAGAGCCACAAACAGCAAGCATTTTAAAAGAGAGCAGATGACAGTGACCCATGCCTACCCACACCTATGAGCAGCATAGTTCACCACTGAATGTGGCCTCTACATCAGCAGATAAATAGATAAGGAAAATGTGGTGTTTATATGCAATGAAGTACTACTGAGACACCAGAAGGATAACCTGGAGTCAGTTGTAGGAAAATGGATGCACCTTGAGAATAGAACATTAAAGGAAATAAATGAGACACACAAGATTAAATATGCATCGATTCTCTTACATGGGAAACCCAAAGTATAAATAAAGAGTAAAATAAATAACAGGAAGGAGATAGATCTTTCTCAAATGGGAAGGGCACCAAGAGGTGGAAGGAGGGCAAGGAGCGGATGAAAAAAACTAGAATGTGTTGTGTTCATGTGACAACTCCCCAAAAGAAATGTAATTCTTACTACTGAATGAAAATAAACATTAAAAACAGGTATTACAGGACCATATTGGAGAGTGTAAAATTATGCTCATGGTTTATTGATAAATACAAAAACCATGTCCTTGATATTCTCTTAGATTCATGCCCTGTGCTCCTTCAACCACGTACCCACTGTAAAACACTGGAGTTGTTTGTATTTATCACAATCATGAGCATGAGTTCCATAGTTTTTTATGTGTGTCTGTGGGGGAGGTATATTTAATTTCCTGTTTGACACTTGTATGTAGGTAAATTTCTAGGAGCAGAATTTATGAGCCAAAGTATATACATCTTTAAAGCTTCTGAAACCTGTTTTGGTATCTGTTGCATAATTGGATTCTGAAAGTTTTTGAGATAATTGCTTTTAAATGTGGTTGTTCATTATTTTCAATGTATTCAGCCATCTTTCCCTACTGATTTTAAAGTTAGGACCACTCTTACCACGTACTAAATTGTTACATAAATTAAGTCTGAGCTCACATGTTCAGTTTTTTCTTATCATGCAACCTTTTCTAGCACTACTATAATGCTCTTTTATTTATTTTATTTTATTTTATTTTTTTTTAAGGAGGGGCATTTTTTTTCAACAAATAATACACTGCATATATTCTTCTTAGTGGTTAATTGCTGTACAAGATGCGGACTTGTGATCCTATTTACAAACACCATTAGAACAAATCATTCTATTCATTAACAGAATGTAACTATATATCTACCCCAACCACTTTGAATACACAGATACAAAATGGACATTCATCTGTATACCCCATTTTTTCTAAGTTCCGTTATTGAATATTATAGGTGTGTAAACTCAGCAAAATATTCTAAAAGAGTCCAGTAGCCCATAATAGCATTGGGTCTTCTGTTTAACTTGCAATGTCAGAAATTATTGACCTGAGTCCGCCACAGCTCAACATAACAGCATGGCTTTATTTCTTATATTTCGTCTTCATACTTTTCTACTGGATGGTTAAGACCAAGGTAAAGCAGGACCTATGCAACAAGAGTTGTAGCTTTTGGGTCTGAGAAGGTCAGTGAAATGCCCTCAGGATTTATCCTGAGATCCTGTACCTCAGATTGTAGAACCTTTGTCAGTGAAGCCATGTGGATGAGTCACGGCCATTGCTTGGCCAATGTGCTCTCTGTGAAAGCCTGAGAGAGTATCTTCTCCCCATGTGACTCTCTTTAGGCCCACTCTACGTCATCGATCACTTTCCTCTTTGGCCCCATAATCTTCTTGATCAGAAAATTTGGGACACTACCGAGGTACATGACATTACAGTACAAGTTCTCATATGTCCTGAGTCTTAATTGACCTTAGAAGGCTAGGGCCAAAATGTTGGCTTTCCTTGTATCCCTCCTTTTTTTTTTTTTAAGGAGGAGCATTTTTTTTTTCAACAAATAATACACTGCATATATTCTTCTTAGTGGTTAAATGCTCTTTTAATCATGGTAGCTTCATATGTTCTTTTATAGTGGTTAAGAAAAATATTCCCCTTTATGTTTGCATTTATGTTATTTATTTTCTAATGAAATTTACAAATATTTTGAATTTTTATCCAGTTGGAATTTTTCACTAAGGATATTTGCATTTATAAATTAATTTACAAACAAAGAATATTTTTATAGTATTTCATGTTCTTTTTACAGAATGTAGGATATTATTCCCTAAATTTTCATTTATCTTCTTTAGTTAAGTTCAACAGTTTTCTTTAGGTTTTTACTCATCTTGTTAATTTCATTCATATGTATTTCATATCTGTCAGTCCAATTTTCCACCTCGTATCATTTTCTTCCACATGAAAAACCTCCATTATGCTTATTTTTCTTCAAATCTGCTAAAAATGAATTCTTTTGCTTTTTCTTCACCTTAAAGTCTCCATTCTTATGTTCATTTTAAAAAAGAGGATACTTTCACTTGACACAAAATGTGAAGTTGGAAGTTTTTCAACACATTAAAGTTGCTGTTAAATTATTTTCTGGGTTTCTTGATTCCTGAGAAGTCTGTTGTCTTTTCCATTATTACCATTTCTTTGTAAGTGGTGTGGCTTTTCCTTACGATTGTTTTTTAAATTTTTGATTTATTATTAGTTTTTAGCAATTAGACTATACTGTTCTTCAGTTTGGTTATTATTATTATTATTATTATTATTATTGCTATTTTGACCTGCATGATTGCTCAGTGAGTTGCTTGCATGCATGGGCTTATATTTTAAAATCTAGTTTATAAAATTTGTGGCCATAATTTTCCAAGTAATTTATTTGTGCATCCTTCTCCTTTTCTTCCCTCAGCTTTTCTTTTCCCCATGTTGAGATGAATTCCACGGTGACTTCCTAATGTCATTGCTCTTTTTTTCTACCTTATAAAGTCTGTCATTAATCCCAGACTATGATTTTTTTAAATCAAAATGTCATTTTCATCACTAGGGCTTTCATTGGGCTATTATTTTCTTATATTTTTACTGCGATGCAATTTACTGGTTTAGCCATTTTTAAGTTTAAATTTCTGTGGTGTGAAGTACACTTACATTGTTGTGAAAGGTCACCATAATATATTCCCAGATTTTTTTTTCTTCTCTGATTTCCTCAAACCCATTAAATACTATCTCCTCCTGTCTTGGCCATTTTTCTCAACACTGGGACAGAAAACCCAGCACCCACAACTTAGAGGAGAACAGGTTTATTTGACTCACATTTCAGTCTCTAGTTGGCTGGCCCCAGGGCAGGACAGCAGGACAGAGAGGTACGGCAGAGAGCCGCTCATAGCATGACAGGAATTGTACAGGTTTTGTTATACAGCTCAGACTTGTAATGATCCTCCTGTTTCAGCATCCCCAGCACTGGGATTACAGATGTGCACCACTATGACCAATTTCAAGGCTAGCACAGTGCACCTGGGGTTCCATGGCTGGCATGGCATGCAGTACCAGGAATCAAACCCAGGTCCTTCTGCTTGCCAGGCAGGCACTTAGATCGCAGAGCTATCTCCCCAGTCCCTTCTCTTCCTTTTAAAGTCTGAATAATAGTCCATTGTGTGTATAGATCACATTTTGTTTATCTGTTCATCTGTGTATGGACACCTCAGTTGCTTGCACCTTTTGGCTATTGTGAATAATGTGGCTACTAACATGTGCATGCAAATACCTGTTTGAGTGCAGCTTTTGTTTTTGTTTTTGTTTTTTTTTTAAAGGTTCTTTTTTTTTTAAAGTTTATTTATTTATTTATTTATTGTGTGTGTGTGTGTGTGTGTGTGTGTGTGTGTGTGTATGTGTGGCCAGCTCAGCCCACCAGGGGGCGGCGCTGGCTGGCATGTGGTGCTGGGGGATCGAACCGCGGTCCCTGTGCTTTGCTAAGCTTGTTCTAAGTAGGTGCTTTAGACCACTGAGCCATCTCACCAGCCCCAGAGTGCAGCTTTTGATTGTCGTGAGTACATGCTCAGAAGTGGACCTGCTGGCTCATGTGGTAATTTTGTGTTCAACTTTTAAGGAGCCGCCATACTGTTCCACAGTGGCTGCACATTTTACGTTGAACTAGAAACTCATAGGGATCCACATTCTCATCTTTGTTATGTATTTATTTCGAGAATAGCCCTCCTAGTGGATAAGTTGCATTATATGCATTCTGTTTTGTTTGTTCTTTGCTTTTTGCCAGCTCAGCCTGACCTGAGAATAGGGCTGGTGCAACATGTGGTGTCAGGGATCAAACCATGGTCCCTTGCAGCTGCCTAAGCAGACGCTTTAGACTGCTGAGCTATCTTGCCAGCCCCTGCCTTCTGATTTTGACTTGCATTTTTCTAATGATTGGTGAAGTTGAGCTTTTTTCATGTGACTATTTGTCATTTGTGTGTGTGTGTGTACAGACATATATATATATATATATATATATATATATATATATACTGTGTATGAAGTTCTTTGCTCATTTTTTCCAGGTTCTCTCTTTGTTACTGTTGAGTTATACAGTTATTTGTATATTAAAAATATGAATTCCAAACCAGATATATGATTTACAAATGTTTTCCCACTCCATGAGCTGCCTTTCTACTCTGTTGATGTCATTTGTCACATACACAGTCTTTTTTAAAAAAATAATTTTATTGAGAAACAAATAGCAATGAGACAGTTTCAAAACCGATTACTAGCAGTTTCAATAATTAATACACTGCATATTGTTTTCTTAGTGGTTATTCATTGTACAAGATGAAGACATGATATCCTGTCTACAAACACTATTAGAACAAACCTCTCTATTCATTGAATGAAGAGAATGCAGCTCTATGTCTATCCTATTTTGAATATACAGATCCAAATGATGGTTCATTTTTTGTTTAGTTTTGTCAGAGAAGAGCATTCCATCGTCACTTAAATATTGTAGGTACATGAATTCAGCAAAATATTCCAACATAGTCCAGTAGTCCATAATAGTAGTGGGTTTTCTGTAAGGCTGGCAATGTCAGAAGTTCTTGACTTGAGGCTTTTACAGCTCAGCATATTAATATGGCTTTATTTTTTATACTTTGTTTTTATACTTTTCTGCTGGATGGTTAAAACCAAGATAAAGCAAGATCTATGTAACAAGAAATGTAACTTTTGTTTCTGATAAGGTCATTCAAATGCCTTTAGGATTTATCCTAAAACCCTGTACCAGTTTGTAGATCCTTTGTCAATGTCAGCCATGTGGATGAGTCACAGCCATTACTTGACCAATTTGTTCTCTGTGAAAGCCTGAAAGAATGTTTTCTCTCCATGACACACATGGTCTTTTATGTTTTTTATTTCTTTTCTCATTATACTCACAATTTTCATTAAATAATGGATCATATTTCTGTTTACAATGGCTATCTCAGTGTCTGTGCTTGCTAATTCTAACCTTATCAGGTATTCTCTGGTCTGTTTTTGTTGACTGGCTTTCCTCCCAGATCTGCTCAACAGCTCACAGCTTCCCTACATCTCCAGAGATGTTGGCTGTTGTAACTCTGTAAATGCTATTGTCACTGAGCGTTCACCTTGGCTTCCTCTCTGTCACGAATGCTGAAGAGCCAGAAGTGGTGGTACACATCTGGGAGACTGAGTCATGAGGATCCTATGTTCAACTCTATCCTGAGCAGTTTAGTAGGTTGGATGTAGCTCTATATGAAGGCCCCATCTTCAGTCCCCCATTACCCACCCTGGAACATACACAATATTAGAGTTTGATTTAGCAGATGTCAAGTTCCTTGTTGATAAAGTTGATCTTTTCCAGCTTGTTTTTAAGTTTCCTCATGGTGGACATAGGTCTTGCTTTAAGTCTAACTTTCCAAATTGATGCAAAGGTTTGCCTCTTCCAGAGTCTTCACTGGTACTACCAGTGGTGGTTCCACGAAATCTAGGTTCCAACTGGACACAATTCAACGGTCTCCTTCCCTGTGGGCATTTGGCCGGACACTCTCACAGCAACCTGGACCATGTTTCCGGTCTGCATCCTGGAGTTTCACCCTAGACATGGGCAGAGAAGTGTTTTGCCAAAGATGCAAAGGGCCCGGTGGATCCTGGAGCTGTTTCTGGCCTGCTTTTTCTGCGCAGTGTGCTCTCCACTTAGCTCTACTTCTTTCAGTCCTCTGTCCTTAAGTACAAATTAGAATCAAGGACAAAAACAGAAGCCCCTCAGAAAGAGCCTGCAGGAACACAGCTTAACAGTGTTTGCTCACACCAAGAAAGGACAGATTGGCCTGCCCCTTGCTCTTGTGAAGGACTGAGCTTCCCTACCTAGGTAAGCTCCAGAGCGAGGAGCCTCGCTATGCTGTGGAGCAGCAGTTGTGAGTTGTCTAGGGGTACAACAACTTTTTCGGAGGAAGACAGAATGACATCGGGTAGCCTGGTTCTTCTGCCGGGGTCAGAGGCACCTAACTGAGACAGCACTGTGCTACCTGTCAGGAACTAGGGCAGAGTGGCAGCCGGTCTTTACCACCCACTGTTCTTGTGACCTTCTCCTATAGCAATGCCATCAGCTGGAAAGGGATCTGTCCCGGATAAGGGCTGCACATGTACACATTCAGACGGGCAGAATTTAGATGCATACAGTGCTGCAGGCACATGCCACTCGCTGTCATGTCCAGTGTGAATCAAGTGCTGTCTAGCTGTCTTCAGTGCACAGGAAAACCAACTGTGACTACCCTGGACACGGAGGCTGCCAAGTCACGCTGTCAAAACAGAAACACCCTTGTGAGTTAGGAGCTAATGGAGCCATATTTGAACATGAGCTAAGCCCCTTAAACACCCTGTGAGTACAGGGCATCCCTGCAGCAGCGGGCCTCAGGACTAGCGTTTAAGCAGGCAGGGAACCCCACTTCCCTCCAATCCCGGCCGGATTTCCTCTATGTCCCCACTAGAGCGCTCCGCTGATGAGCTGTGTGGCTGCCGCAGGGAATGCCGGGACTGTAGTCCATAGTTCTCCGCAGCCGGAGGAAAAAGACCTGGCACAGTGCAAGCTGGGAAATGTGGTCCATAGCCTTCGATTCCGGAAGGGGGGCGGTGCTAGTGGAGGGCATGCTGGGAAGTGTAGTAAACTACGCTTCACTACTGGTCCGCGCAGAGTATGCTGGGGACTGGGCCCACAACCTCGCCTCGCACCACAGGAGCATCCCAGGCGTAGTGCCTGCTGGGAAGTGTGGCCGCTGACGATGTCGCTAGCAGAAGCCCGGATATGTTCCTGCTGGGGTCGGTTGTCCTCTGCCTGCGCAGTCTTTCAGGGACCCTTATGTCCTCTCAGCAATTGCTGGAGCTCCTTAAACGAGAAATTCATCTTCACGCTTCCCCACAGTCTGCACTAGGGGAAAGGGTCTGACAAACGTGTTCCGAAGACTGCAGCCGTTGGCAAAGCTGTCGCGTGGACCAATAATTAGTCCGGAAGAATAATTAAAGAAAAATTTGAAAAATGTGGCCGAATGAAAGGAGTACATCAGGCCGGTCGTTCAAGGAACAGCCGGCTTCTGAAAATTACCTATTTTTGAATCTGAAAGAAGTTTGGAAAACTTTTTGTTTACATTTATTTTTTAATTTTGAATCTTGTTATAATATCTGCAGTGCTGGAGGTAGAATTCTTGGCTTGCCACATACACTGAGCTACATTCCCAACTGTAAAATTTTAGTTTTTAATTGATAAATGCGAATTGAATGTAGTTATTGTGCAATTTGATGCTTTAATGTATGCATAATTATAAAATGAATTAAACTAACATAGCAACTATTTTTACATGGAGTATTTTTTTACACAAGAACATTTAAATTTTACTTTCAGCACCTCTTTTAAGTTACCATGTTACATAATAAAGATCTGAATGTTTCCTCCTAATTGAAATGTGTCCTCTGACCAACAAATTTTATCTCTAAAACGTTTCATGGACATTTTGTTAGGGATTTCACTGAATATATAGATTGTTTTGGGAAGTCTGGACATGTAAACAATATTAATTCTTCTAATCCAAGAGCAGGGAATACCTTCTACCAGCCTGTTTCTTCTTTAACTTCATTTATCAGTATTTCCTAGTTCTCATGAAGCCTATTTAAATTAAATCATGTTTAAATTAATTTTTGGTATTTGATCGATCAGTGGTATTGTAAATAAGAATTTTTCTTGATCTTTTTCAGATAATTTGTTATGACTGTATAGAAGCACTACTAATCTTTGTTGGTTTGGATCCTGCAATCCCACAACTTTACTGAACCCATTAGTTCTAATAGGATTTTGTTTTGTTTTGTTTTGGTCTGGTTTTGTTTTGTTTTATGTAGCCCTTGGCATTTTCCATATATAAGATCAGGCCACTTACAATCAGACAATTTGATTTTTTTGTTGTTGTTCTCCTTTGGATGCCTTTATGTCTATTCTTGCCTGATTGCTCTAGTTAAGAACTCTAGAACTAGGATGAATAGAAGTTGTGAGTCAGCATTCTTATCTTCTTCCTGATCATAGAGGAAAATGCTTCCAACTTTTCACCATCAAGTATGCTTTTGGCTGTGGATTTGTCAGATATGCTCTTTATTGTGCTGGGGCCATGCCTTCTGTATATAATTGTTGAGAGTTTTTATCACAGATATGTTCACAGTTGTTATATGTTTTTAATCTAATGAGATGATCATATTTTTTAGCTTTCATTCTGTTGATGTGATTTATCACGTTATTAATTTGGATATGTTAAACCCTTTGCATCTTAGGATAAATCTTAATCGATCACTGTGAATGATCCCTTTCAAGTGCTTTTGAATTTGATTTTCTGGTATTGTAGGTGATTTTAATCTATTCTATCTATCTATCTATCTATCTATCTATCTATCTATCTATCTATCTATCATCTATCTTAATAGTGCTTAAGTTGTCTTTTCTTGCAATACCCTTGGCTTCGGTACCAGTGTAACTTTGGACATATGACTTTAGACGTCCCTCTCTTAAATTTTGGGAAAGAATTTGAGATGTTTTGATATTAGTTCTTCCTTAAATATTTGCTATAATTCAACCATGAGTACATGCACAGACTTCTCTTTGAACGAGATTTTTAAATGTTTTTGATTCCTTTCTTAGCAGTCTATTCAGAATTTTTACTTTTTCATGTTTCAGTCTTGATAGGTTATGTTTTTAGGAATTTACATATTTCCCCTAGGTTATCTAATTTGTTGGTATAAATGTTCATCACTGTCTCTTATGATCCATCATATTTTTCTTTTTTAATAAAAATTACCTGTGACAGAATTTTGTACCATCTTAGTCCATTTGTGTTGCTCTAACAAAACACCAAACACTGGGCTGGGGAGATGGCTCAGTAGGATAAGTGCTTGCCTGGCAAGCACAAGGGTCTGAGTTCAATCCCCGGCTCCACCAAACAAACAAAAAACCCCACCAAACACTGGTATTTTGTGTAACTTATGCCTGGCAAGCACAATTGTCTGAGTTCAATCCCTGGTTCCACCAAAAAATAAACAAACAAAAAACTCCCACTGAACACTGGTATTTTGTGTAACTGAAAAGAAGTGAAATTTTGTCTCTTACAATTGTGGAGGCTGAGAAGTCCAGGATCAGACTTGCAGCTACTTTGTTTCCCCTCCTGGCTGTAGGTAGGATGGACCAGGCAGCTCTCTGAAGCTGCTTGGTTATGACATTAATCCTACTTGGGAGGGTGGAACTTTCACAACTCAACCACTTCCTAAAATGCCCCACTTTTTACAACCACCACTATGCGGTTTAAGTTCCAACATATGCATCTTTGAGGGACACTCACATTCCAACCAAAGCAACACCTGGGGAGCCTACCATATGGATGCGATTTCCAGATTCTGAATATATATATTGGTTCACCCAGCTGTCACAAGCAGTTGTATGCAGTAGGTTTGTCATCCTTCCTTCTCTCTTAGTTACTTTGGTTGCTGTGACAAAATGCCCAACTCTGCAAATTAAGGAAGGAAAAGTTTATTTAGTTCACAGTTAGTGGAGGTTACAGTCCATACTCAGCTGGCTCCAAGGCAGAGTGGCACATGGCAGAGAGCAGCAGCTCATGGTAGTGGAAGACAGCAAAGAGCAAAGGGAGAAGCAGTGGCTGAGGCAGGTAACAAGCCTCTCTCACTTATTTTGAATGCAGATTACCCATCCTAGGGTGGGTGTAGCACTCCATCCACAATCCCAGCATTGGATCATGAATTAATCACAAACTCTAGAATCTGCCCTGATGACTGCATGAGGCTTTAGGGGGGCAACTGGACACAAACTGAAACAGTCATCAATATAGTCTCTAGCTGCATCCATTTATCTATAAAAGTCTCAAATTTATCTTTTTTATAGCTGAATAATACTCCATTGTGTAAAATACCATATTTTTTTATCCATTCCTCAGTAGGCATTTGCATTGTTTCCAAGATTTAGCTATGACAAATTGTACTGCTATAAACATGGGTGCACCTATATTGCTGCTGCATGATGATTTCAGATCTTTTGGACAAATACTTAGGAGGGGAATAGCTGGGTTGAATGGGACCTCCAATCCTAGGTTTTTTTTGAATGTCCATATTTATTTCCATAGTGGTTGTACCAGCCTGCACTGCCACCGACCATGGAGAAGGGTTCTTTTTTCCCCACAGCCTCTCCAGCACTTGTTATTGGCTGACTCTCAATGATAGCAATTCTTTCTAGTATAGGATGATATCTAGATGTTGTCTTAATTTGCATCTCTTGAATAACCAGTGATGTTGAACATTTTAATCTAATTTGAAGATATCATGTAATACAGCAACCATTGCTGAATTCCTATTACCTTGTTTAGTGAAATCTTGCATCACTTCTAATGCTGTTTTTTTTCTATCACTATTTTGCATTCTTTAAAACAAATAAGCAAACAAACAAACAAACCAGTCATCCTTCCTGCAGTGTAGACGATGAAACTACAAAGTGGGGCAAGGGAGCTAATGACTGCCCAAAACTTTAGGACTAATGAGAAACAAATTTCTACTCAGAACATTTCCTGGTCCCAAACTCCCAGCACTAGGTGATCATTATGAAAAGTCAGGAGGTGAAGAAGACAGCGCCAAGGAGAGCAAGGAAATCTTCATTGAAATAGAAACTAAAATAGAATCAAAATCTGTTTTACAAGGAGTGAAGAGATAAACTGCTTCCAAATGATGACTAAAATGACTTTCTAAGGAATCAAAACCAAAATCCTTTAAATAAATATAGGAAATTCTTCCAGAAAAGCCTCTCTAGAAGTTAGAATTTTCTATGAGTTTCACTGAAAATGTGTTTAGAAACACTCCAAGGCACAAATATAAAAGCATATTAAGTTAGTGATCTTTGAGATGAGACCATGCACTATTAATCTTTACTAAACTGTTGTGTCTCTTAGTGTTTAACCTGTTGTTGGGTATATGTTTCTTTTAAAGACTGAGTAATGCCTTTTAGGAAGATCGCCAGTCCAGGATGGGGAACAGACATCCTGGATTTGTCCCGCTTGTCCTCCTGGGCTGCAGAGGCCCTGCTGTCTGACTCTGTTCTCTGGAGACTGTGATTTGGGTCCTGGATAGGGTCCACCATGCAACAGCCCACCCCTCTGAGAGGCAGCTCAGTGGCACTCTGGCACAGTGTGGGACTGTGGCTGACATAGGACCAAGAACACTGTGGTCAGTAGGAGGGAGGAGAAGGGACACATCCAGGCGGGGGTGGGACCTGGACCGGGAGCTTCTCTGAAGGGGACAGTTGGCAGGGTGGGAAGTGGTCAATAAAGAGACATTGACAGGCTCTGGGAAGAATGCAGAAGAAACTCAAGGTCTGCATTTGAGGATCTGTGGAAAACAGTGCCCCTGGAGGTAAGGATGGACAGCCTACATCACAGAAGGCAGGAGAAGAGCCATGTCCCCATTCTGGCTACATGGGGCAAGGGTGGTTACTGGTGACAGGGAGGACAGGTAGGGCTCTGTCAGAACTGGGTTGATGGACAATACTCAGTCCTTCTTATCCAATAAAACCCCACAGAATAATGAGTGCTCAACAAATATAATTAATTACTGCTTGTTGAGAGCCAGAATTCCAAGACAGTCTCTCCTGATGTGCTTCTGGGACAACTTCCAGCCCCAAGTTTAGGGGAATATAAATAGTTGCATCCTTGCCATCAGGACCCACCCGAGGTCCATTCATTGCTCCCAAGGATCCTGGTTGTGCATAATGCATTTGTTCCTATTTCAGAGATCGATTTATTGATTGATTCTTAATGTGGGGTTGGTCCCTGCTGCCCCCAGAGAACTTAGGCTAGCTTTGGGATCAGACAATTCTGTTTGGAGTCTGCACCTGCCCCTCACTAGTGATGAGATGTTGGGGGGTTACTCAGGTCCCCTAAAGAACTGTATCTGTCTAAGATGAGTTAACTCTCATGTCTGTCTTGGTGGTGACTAAGGATTATGAAAATGCACAGGAAGTGGTGACATAGAAGGTCCTCAAGCAAGAGCCATGGTGGAGCCAAGACAGGCACAGTGTGCTTCAGCCAGGACATATGCAGCCTAGGCGCTTTTGAGGGAGTTTCTGACCACCCACAACAGGTGGCTGTCGATGCTACAGTGGTATCATGGTTCATGAACTTAATTCTTTCCATGAGATTGTATTTTCCACTTTCACCCAGAAAGAGTGTTCTCAGCATTCTGAGCTGTATCCTTAAGGTCACAGGCATGCAGGTGGCTCAGGTTCATGTCTCTGAGGAGTCGTGAGAAAGTTAGGATCTACCTTCCACAGAGTCCCTAGACACTCAGCTCATCTGTTCCTGCAGAGGAGCCCAAGAAATGGCCTTTGCTGAAGCAGCTTCTTAAGCTGATCAGAGAAAGCAAACATCAGGGAGACGCAAGCAAACATCAGGGAGACATAAGCAAACATCCCTAGGCTGGACTCTGTGGAGGTGGGACACAGCTTTCTAGAGGTGACTCCAGTCATGAGGGTAGAGGAGCAAGAAATCCAGCCAGCTCTTTGAGGCAGGGCTGGGTGGCTTCATGGACATGGAAGGCAAAGGCAGTAAGAGCCAGAGTTCAGAGAAAGGAAAATGTTATGGTGAGAGTGTGGAGCTGCGCTGTACACTCACGGGGTGGGAGGCCACTTCAGCAAGTGCTGGCAAGCAGTGAAGGGCAGGTCAAGGTTGCAGTGAAATTCGCCAGCAGGATGCTGACACTCAGAGCGACTGCGCTGCCTTGGTGATGAGACCCCAGCCTCCACACGGGTCTTGGAAGAGGACTGCTCCCCTTCCCAGTGAGCACAGGCGTAGACTCAGTGAGGTGCTTTCTACCAGCTCCCATCTCCATGAACTGAGCCATTCTGTTCCCCAAGGAAGATACCTCTTTCTTAGATTCAAGCACATTTTTTAGGGTTCATTGTGTACCTTGCTTGCATCCCCCCAGATCCTAGTCATTTAAAAATGCTGTGGTCATAAATAGGCTCTAAAATGCAGGCTCCAGATACATAGTGGAGCAGTCTCAAAGGTGCTCAGTCTGACCTTCCCTGAGTTTGGTTCTGATAAGCAACATCTGCCATCCAGGGTGCAGCTCACAGCTTTACCTCTGACAGACAGTGACCCTTGCTGCTCCCAGATAAGATTGCCTATGCTTTCTCCTCCACAGTTTGCCCTCATGGTTCTCTTTAGCTGTTAGATCTCTCATTATTTTTATCTATGTTTGATGTATCCTGAAGGTATGAACTCAAACTCCACAAATCCACAAAGCCAGTGGCTGCGCCAGTAATTTCTACCTCCTCTCAAATATGTTGTGTACTATTAGTAGCGGTTCATCCCTTCTTTTCTCCCTCTCTCCCTTCTCTGTCTCTCTTCTCTCCTCTCTGTCTCTCTGTCTCACTCTCTCTGTTTCTCTGTTTCTCTCTGTCTCTGTCTGTCTGTCTGTCTGTCTGTCTGTCTCTCTCTCTCTCTCTCTCTCTCTCTCTTTCCCCTAGGGGATGGGATCTAGGAATCCAGGGCCTTCACACTGGAGCTACATCTCCAGTCTTTTCATTTATTGCTATTCATCTTGAGACAAGATGTCACCAAGACCTTCCTTTGCCTAGACTGAACTCAAACTTGTGATCCTCCTGTTTTATCTTCCAGAGCACTAGGATTACAGGCATGCACCAGGCCCAGCAAGATTCTTGGTTCTGCAGTCAGTAAAAAGCAATGATAGCCCTTAACTGTGGTGACATATATCATCTGTGTAAGGGCCCTGTTACCTTCCAAAGCCTTGATCCTAGGACCTGAGCAGGTAACCTCACATTAGGATCTGAGAGCTGAGGTATCTCTCAGTGGAGCACTTCAGGAACTGCAACCAATCTGTCCTTCAACCTTTGACCTTCAACATGAAACGGATTTGCCAACTTTGTGCTATAATAGCTTAATGGTTATGTAACTCTCTTACTTCGATGCCATTTTCTTGTTGTTATTGCCATCAAAGTGAATAAGAGCCTGGGATGGGACTGGAGAGCCTCCCACAGTCTTCGCTGTTGGCTCCTGGCCAGCACCACCATGCAGAACTCCTGGTTTGCCTTAGGGACCCAGTCTCTGGGAGAGTGCAGTGCTGGGGAAGCACCCTTCAGGGGCACCCCATTGGTTCATTATTCATGTTGATTAGAACATGCAGGTCCCTTGACAGCAATAAGAAGGACGTCTGATCAGAAGCCAGGGAGAATCGAGCTTGTTGGGGTGAGGAGGGTAAGGGCTGGGGACAGAGGGTGGATCTGAGCAGTGCTTTGGATAAGCAAAGGGTTGCTGTTGCTCAAAAGTGGCCCCTTGCTGTCAGAATTGCCATTATTCCTCATAATTGTATGTGACAAATTTTTCCCAATAGGAAACCAAGAAGAAGAGACCACAGAAGGATCTGTGAATTGACGGCAGTACACAGGGCAGGAGAAGAATGGTGCCTGGTCCTGGTTGAGCTCTTGGTGGGACGCGGGGAAGGCTGGACCAAAGGTTTTGGCAGCTCGGGTCTCAGGGGCTCTGCTCTCCAGCAGGCTGTGTGCCTTCTGCCAGCCCATAGGGACACAGTGCAGTCCACAAGCTGGGGCTTCTGTGAGACCCGCTGGGTCCATGCAGCCAAGTGGCATCTAGAAAATGGGGGTCAGTGGACACAGAGTGGCAGGGATCATGCAGGGGGAGGGGACTCCAGCCTACCTGAATGTGGCCAAGTGGCTGAACTAGAAGATTGTGCCTTAGACACTGGAACTGACAGGACACCAGCCTGCAGGGGCAGCTACATGGCCCTCAGTGAGGCTCCGGTTGGCTGCCTTCCTCTAGCATTCCGGAATGGAACAAATAACAGAAGGATAATGTGCATTTAATTCTACTGCAATTTATTTTTAAAATGAAAACAGCGAGCTTTGAGAAAGATGGGGGTGAAAACTGAGAATTACATGAACCCAACTTTGCTAAAGAAGCTGTTACTTAGACAAGGAAGGAAAACTTTGGCCTGCTTGGTATTTAAGCTCACCTAGAATCATACTGAGTCTCTCTCTCTCTCTCTCTCTCTCTCTCTATATATATATATATATATATATATATATATATCTCCATCCCATCATTCTTCTATTATTCTCTATCCATTTATCTATCTGGACACACATATACATGCATTACACATATATCTCAAATATAACACACATAACTTGCTTATAATGTTCATAAATAGAGCACCATTATTGAACACAAAGAGCTAGGCTTTGGGACCAGTTTTCAGAAACAACATCCTACTTCTCAGTTCTGCACTCAGAAGAACTTGAACTTGACCCCTGTCCAGATGCACAGATTCAGAGAAAAAAAAATCTTCCTAGAGAGAAAACTCAAGAGACGTGATAAATACAATGTAAATGAGCTGTCAACTAGACGTTAAAGTGGAGTTTTAAAGAAGAATTTCTCTACTTCCAGAGAGAGTGAAGATGATCCTTTTGCTAAATGCTTTCACAGTGTAATTGGCTGATGAGGGTGTAGAAAAACAGTAATAAAAGGAAAGTGCATTTAATTTCAGCTTGTCACTTCCAGCTTTATAAATTGGTTTATTCCAAATGAATACTCAGTTTTCAATATTAAATTACTTCATTTATTTATTTATTTAACTTTGTTTCCTTCTCCAACCTATTTACGTGACTCCTTAAATCTATCAGCCAGTGGGCAAACACATGAGATATGAATTTTCCATGTATGTGTGTGCTTTGCAGTCTGCTAAAGTAGAGCATTCTATTTAATGAAATTGCATTCAAGTCAACTTGCAAACCCACAGAACATTTGGCGGTGGGTGTGTCTTCCTCCAACAAACCCTTGTTTAGATGAAATTGGGTTGGGATAACCGTATCTTATTTCCACCAAGGCCACTTTAACCACATGGAGAGCTCCCTGTTTCCCTTGAGGAAGCCTTAACAAGTTCCCCCTCATCCTGGGGAACAATTAGTTCTCCTCGGTTTATCAGACGCACCTGGGACCCACCATGATGTCGCTCTTCACAGAGATCTGCCCAGGCAGGTCAGGAGAAAACCAGGAAAATTAGATGTAAAATTGTATTTAGATGTGAAATTGCCATTCTTTAATTACAAAGGTTTAAGAACCACCACTAGGATGGATGTTAGAATGGGAAGAGAGGAACCAAAAGTATTTATGCGGGGAATGTAGTTTAGACTAACTTGGAAGTCTTCAAAGTGAAGCCCTTTCAGAGCAGCATCCCCTGAAAGCTCATTAGAAATGTACATTCCCACATGCCTGCCCACACCGGCTGACCTGAGCCTCTGGCCCCTGGCCAGGAGTAAGTTCAAGTTCAAGAGTCAGAGATCTTGTGCACAAATAGTTTGAAGCTGTGGGGCTGAATCTCAACTAAGATGCTCATTGCTCGCGTGAATGCCAGCAAATCACCTTACCTCTCCGTGTCTGAGGTTCCTTTTGTGTAGATGGAGATAATTAAACCTACCCTGGCTGGCTGCTATTTAGCAGGTTATATATTGTGTTAAATGCATTTCCTAGGAAAGTGTTTCTCCTATATGTGGTAGGATGTTAAGATGGAGATCTAGCTTTAGTGCAAGGGCAGCTTCTCTGGGGCAGCTATCAGACACTGAGGGCAGAGCGATGGTGCCATAGGGGACTTGGCAAGGGAAAGTGCTCAAAGCCCCCTGCCTGTTCTTGAACTGGTCACTTACAATGAGGGTACCACTGCTGGCAAATAGCTCAGTGGACTAAGTGCTTGCTTAGGCAAGCATAGGGACCAGGGTTTAATCCCTGGCACCACATGCTGTGCTGGCACCGGCCTCAGACTCACTGAGCTGGCCACCAAGTCCGGGAGTGGTTGTGCAGGACTACAATCCCAGCACTGAGGAGGCTGAAATAGGAGGATCACTGTGAGTCTGAGCTGTGTAGTGAGACCCTGTACCAAATACATTTAAGGAAAAAAAGGATGGGAAAAGGTGTGATGTGTGCTAGTGTTTGTGTGTCTCCAACTGTACTGAGGACTGTCTCAAAGAGAGCTCAGTGTGTGTCCATTTGGACAAGGAACCCTTCTGGTCCTGCCTGTGGCTCGGAAGTCATAGCTACTGCCTGTGGCTATAAAGATGTGGGCTGGTCCACTGCCCAAGGGGAATGAAGCAGGCATTGGGCATGTCTGATGCTGTATGGAGTGGAGGAGAGTAGGGAAGACTGTGCCCTTAGTTCTCTGTAGAGGACTGAGGCACCCTGGTTCTGAGATGCTGCAGGGGGCACTACCTTTTGGGAAGCAGGAAGAGCCACTAGGAGCTTCCATGATAGATTTGGCCCCCAGATCTCACAGAATCACCAGACAGAAGTTCCAGCATCATTAACTTCTAAAGGATTCTCAAATGTCCATGGCAAGAAAAATATGTTCCAACCCTCTCCCAGCCAGAGAGCAGAAGTCAGATTAAGACAACACAAACTAGAGATGGAGCTAGAGGTGGTGACAGAGACAGAGATACCAGGAAAGGTCACAGCCCTTGAGCCACATCCCTTCTCTCCTCTCCAGACCCCAGGAATGATCCTCACCAGCAGCCTGCACCACCTTCAGCTTCTCTTTCCAGGGCAAGTCCTAGCATTTCCAGTCCTTTTCACATTCCCCAAGATAGTGTCAAAGAGCCCCAGGAGTTGCATGGGAGCAGGAAAAGGCTGCACATACTGTTTTTCTTTTTTTATGTATGTGCCTGCTATTTTATTTTTTTCCCCATAATTTTATTGAGAAACAAATAGCAATGAGACAGTTTCAAATCAGATTGGTAGGACAGCTTCTATAATTAACGCATTACATACATTCTTCCTAGTGGTTAATTGCTGTACAAGATGTGGACATGATATCCTATTTACAAACACTATTAGAACAAATCCCTCTATTCATTAAGAGAATGTAATTATACATCTATTCTAACCATTTTGAATACACAGATACAAAATGGACATTCATCTGTATCCCCTTTTTTGTTTAGTTCCATTATTTGAATATTATAGGTGTGTTAACTCAGCAAAATATTCTAAAAGAGTCGAGTAGCCCATAATAGTATTGGGTCTTCCGCTCCACTGGCAATGTCAGAAATTGTTGACCTGGGTCCCCTACAGCTCAACATAACAGCATGGCTTTATTTCTTATACTTCGTTTTTATGTTTTTCTGCTGGATGGTTAAGACCAAGATAAAGCAAGCCCTATGCAACAAGAGTTGTAGCTTTTGGGTCTGAGAAGGTCAGTGAAATCCCCTCAGGATTTATCCTGAGATCCTGCACCTCAGATTGTAGATCCCTTGTCAGTGTCAGCCATGTGGATTGTCAGTGTCAGCCATGTGGATTGCTTTTCTTGTCAACAAAGAGTTTCTGCAGTAACTTCTTGAGCATCCACAGACACAGTGCTGGTTTTACCTAGCATTGCCTCGACTCCTGCAGGAATCCACAGTTACTCTGAAGAGGCTCTAGGAGCTGCTCACAGGAAGGAGTTGCCTCTGGGGTGGTACCAGGGACAGGGCTGGTGATGAGAATGGATAACATTTGAAGTCATTTCTTCACCTTCTTCTTTCGCTAAATTTCCTCGTTTCTGCCTTCTTAGGTACTGGAAATCTCAGCTTCTGCAACTAGGGAGGTGACGCTTGCAGTGTTTGCATGAGTCGCTGTGCCTTTTGCCTTTCTGTAGGGTTTTGGAGGGAAATTGGAAGAGACTGTGTGAAGGGTTGTTAGCAGATGAGGACTGGTTGGCAGAAGCTTGGTGTGCACTGGATAAAATCAAAGGAGCTTTGGGATGGGCCTCGGTTAGCCCTTGCCCTTCTGAACACAGCTTCTGGTTCACAAATACACTGGACTGAGCACAGAGATAAATGGGGACCAGGAGTAATGGCTCATTTTCCACTGACCCATATCCAAATGGACTAGAAAATGGTAATGCATATATTCATCATTAACATGCTAACCATAAATCATTCTGGAACTAAATTATTAAAACAACGAGTTGCACACATCTCTATTAAGGATGGGAATGCATTTATGGGAAAGTAGTGATGAAGCTGGGAGGAAAACCTAATTCCTAACTGAATAGACTAAGGTGACAGGTAGCAGAATGTCTGAGCACACTTGGGATGACCCTCAAATGTTTGGCTTGCTGGGATGAGTCGCCAAGCTATCTCCAAGTTCCTCTAAGAGGCACAGCTTTGATGTTCTGCCCAGACCTCTGTGCCCCATTCTTTGGTAGGTACAGGGTTACAGCTCACATCTCTGGATTGAAATCTTGATTCCTGTGGTGACAAGAATAACTGGGCCTCTTTCCCTCCAGGACGATTTCCTGATTAGGGGGTTGACAGCCTCCTGAGCAGCTGGGTGAGACTGTCCCTAAGAAAGGAGATTTCCTCTTTCTTCTAGGAAGGCTATAGTTGCCTGGAATCCTCCATGGGTGGAAACTGAGGCCCAAGAGGCTTCCCAATCTGGGTCCAGGTAAGAGAAGTCTGAGATCCACCAGAGATCTGGCCATCAGTGCTCTGGCTGATGGTTAAATGAAGAAGCACAAGAGCTTGTGTTGGCCTTGTCTGAGATGCAGGCTTTGCTACTGGGTACCATAGTCCTACAGTGGGAAAGTGGCACAGCAGGGTTCAAATTCAAATTTTATAAAGCAGAAGCCCATCCAGGTATGGAGGAGCATGCCTGTAATCCCAGCACTCTGGCAAGTTGAGGCAGTTCAAACCTAGTCGGAATAATTTAGTGACATCCAGTCCAGAAATGAAAAATAAAAAGGTCATGGGATGTAGCTCAGTGTGAAGTCCCTGGGTTCAATACCCGGTACCACACACACACACACACACATGTACAAGGGCATGAGCACAGAAGATTATGCAGTCTTTTTTTTTTTTTAAATACCAGTCACTGTATTATACTCTCAGCCGTACACTCTTTCACCCTCTTTGGATTACGACCATCTGCTGTTAAGCTTCTGTTATATGTGATCCAAAGATCAAGCAGGGATTTCTTGGGCAGCTTTGAGCTCAGAAAAAAGGATTGAACTGAGTCTGCATTTTAAATTTCTCCTCTCACCCTTTGAATATAAGCCAAATAAAAATCAGCTGATGTAAGTAGCCAGCTAACCTTAGAGGGTCAGGACTAGAGAGAAATGAATAAGAACCTACAGACCCAGAACACAGAGTGTGTGGCTGGCACCACTGATGGTCCCCAGGGAGATCCACCCACATGGTGTTATTCCCTTCTGGCTCCAGCTGAAGAGACCAAGTGTGGAGAGAACTGGTGACTTAGCTGCAGGGACATAGCCAGGGTGTGGACAAGTAAGATTTGCCTTCCAAGTGCTTTTGTCCTTTTTCCTCTGTTCTGTCCTCCTCACTAAGGAAACAACCTGCTCCGTGAATTGCAATGGAAGCTGGGGCTATAGCTGGGATGTAATTTGTGAGCACTTCTTTGCAGCTGTACCCCAAGCCAGGGGTTGTCCTGCGTGACGATTCCTATGCAGCTGCCTTTAGAGCAACTGTCTGCAATGATCAGAATGAGACTGTGTGTGGAAGCACTCTGGAAATGACAAAGGCCTCAGAAACATAAGGTTGTGTTTTATTTGGGACAGATTCAGCTATAGGAAGCAACAGATCTTTAGGTGCAGGCCATGAGAACCTTAGCTTGGCTAATATTGCAAATTTTAGGAGACAGAAAGAGGAATAGATCCAGTGGAAGGAGAAAGGCTGGAGTTTCACATTTCAGAGTCCTACTTGAATCTTGCTTACAACATAATTAAATAAAAAATATGGAGCCGCCCTTAAAACTGAAACTCCCTAGGTGTGCTTTGGTGTGGGTGGCTACAGGGGAGAAATCTGTCATAGCAGCTTCAGTCTTCCTCTCTGTGCATAGGGAGAGAGAGGGAGGTGGCAAGGGAAGGAAGGAGAGGGGAGAAACCTGGGGCTTGTGTACACTGAGGGGAACACTTTCTAACAGAAGGTAAGTGGGACCATGTGTCTATCATTTCTACTGTCACCTGCCAGCCATCTGACCTGGGGCCAATGATAAATACTTCATGTCCTTATTTGTAGAGCGTCATCTTCATAACAACTCATGAGCAAGGACTGCTGCCAGTGCATGAAAGATACATATGACCAAGCCAATGCTCAGTGGAAATTGACTGCTTCTCAGGAAACATGAGCAGGACCACATTTCTGGAGGTCTCAGTGACATGCTCTTGGCCACAGAAGTGTCCCACCTTGACAAAGTTCCACCCTCACTACTCAGAAGCTTGAGCCAGCATGTGTGTCTCACTCAGCTTGGCTGCACCATGGGCTGAGCCTAGGGCAGCACACAAGTGCTCTTCTGGTGAAAGGAGGCTGTGGGGCAGGTGGACGTCAGCATCTTTTAGAGTACTGTGGACACACAACGTGTTTGAGAACTACCACACTGAAAGTTTAAAACCACATTCATGTGCTCGGCTGTTGATTCGCGAGGCCAGGAGCAGCAAATAAGGAAGTTACTTCATTGTATTAATGGAGGAGGGAACGTCATATTGTCTTAAAATTGCAGAGCCCGTTAAGGAGGTTAAAAAAAAATTAAATTTAAATCTTTGTCTCACAGTCAAGAAAACCAAGGGTCAAAGAAAATGAGGAAGCTGCCTCCAGGTGACCACAAGTGCCGATTTCAGGACAACGATACAGCACATTCACACTGTCTTGTGCTGATTTTTCTTCTCCCTGGGTGTGACGACTACCTGGTCATCGTGTGGCCGCCTCCATGCTCTGGCTTGTACTCATTTTGCTGTAGTTTGTTCATGTTGGAAAGAAGTGGGTGGGAGAGAGTATTTTGACTAAGGCTTCGCTGAGTGCTGTATGCAAGAGGGCCTTTCCAGAGCAAGAGGGCGGAGTGCTCCAGGTCGCTCCAGACTGCTTGGAAGTAATCACACATGTGACTTTAGCAAGACAAGGGTCAATCGCAGTCATCCATCTTGGGATCCCTAAATGAAATGACAGGTTGAAGCTTTAAACAGGGAGACGTGGCCACATTCTTTCTCATGCATTTTAAGCACTGTGTGAGGACACCGACCTCACCAAGCCCAGGGTCCACGCCAGCTTCTGAGTTGTTGCCAGTGCAACTCAAGATAAAGTTATCCATATGGATGGACCACAGCTCTACCTGCGTATGTGAATGTGTGAGTGTATGTAAGTATATGGACCCCTATATATTTAGTGGTGCCAGATGTTCATTTATTACCAGATGTCAAATCCCAATGATTTTGTCTAGAAAGTATAGCATCAAATACTGGGACATGGGATAAATAGGAAAGTCACTCTGCACATGGCTGCTAGGAGAACTGGCCTGTGTCACAGAGCAGGGTCACACATGGAGGTGACTGTGCTTTTTCTTCAATGTCACCCGCTTCCCAGATGCAGGAAGGCTGTGCCCTGCATGATTGTCACCAGCAGTGGGAATACTTGTGAGCACGTATTGACCTGTGGGAGTGCTGGCCCTGCTCCCTTCCATGTATGAGCGGTGGTCTCTGAGCCCCTTCCCTGAGCTCAGCCCTGCTGGGCCCCACAGCAGCTTCTGGAGGCTGTAATGTCATCTCTACCCCCACCTTCCCAGCCACTTTCCACAGCCAAGATGGTCCTGTGCTGGGAACCCAAAGAGTTAGAGGCCTCCCCCTTTGCCCTGGTGTTCACGTCTGTGACCGCTTGTGAGATTCCAAAGGGTTCTGCCCTGATCTGGCTGCTGTTCACCTCTGGTGGCTGCTAGAGACATGCTTCACACCTGACAATTCCAAACTTTGATAATTTCTCCTCCTTTCCTTTCCTTTCCTTTCCTTTCCTTCCTTTCTTTCCTTCCTTTCCTTTCCTTCCTTTCCTTTCCCTTCCTTTCCTTTCCTCTCCTTTCCTTTCCTTCCTTTCCTTTCCTTTCCTCTCCTTTCCTTTCTTTCCTTTCCTCTCCTTTCCTCTCCTTTCTTTCCTTTCCTTTCCTTTCCTTCCTTTCCTTTC